>NC_072778.1:1250184-1379251 GCF_022539595.1 Amphiprion ocellaris | reverse complement strand
GTTTTGTTTACAGATGTTAAGTTAAAGGAGTTTTATTCGTGACGTATAACCAATCAAATCACTCCAGAAGACAGAGCGACCACAGGTAGATAAAGGTTCAGAGCCAAAGTAGCGCCATTTTTAAATGTATTTATTACCGTAAATCAGTAAAAAATAAAATACTGCTAATCAGTAAATCAGTCAGCCCACAATTACTACAATTCTATAGTGGATGTGTCTTTTCTACAGTATATGATGTATACACTATGTTTGTTTCTTCCTCTGTTGTTTTCTGGATTGTACTCAGCTGCATGCCTTCGTCCACCAGGCCTCCGTTGACTCGTCCCGCCTGCCGTCTCTGGAGCTGAAGCTGGATTGGAACAGACCAAAGTACAGTCCAATCACGATGCCAGCTGCCTCTCAAAAGGCTCCTTCATCTGGCAGGTGGCAGCACTTCTTCTGAGGGGAAGCTGAGCTGGTCAGGCAGAACTTTGGAGATGTGTTCCAGTGGTTGGTGGATGTGTGGGGAGATAGAGAGGGACCTTTGAATTGTTCACAAAGGAAAACAGGGAACCCATTGGTAGTTTTAGTTTAGGGTGCTACTGTGGTGTGTTTTTGGGTTTTAAGAGGTGAACAGGAAGAGGTTTTTTATGTATTGATGATCTTTTACTTTGTTCCTGGTTGGAATGCCCATCAATGTCAACGTGAAGTTCACTTTTAGTTCTGTTGATTTATTTTTATTTTACTAACACCCATTTGCTTTTAACCCCCTCACATGTTGTGTTGTTGTAAACTTACTCTTTCAAATAAATACTCGTCTAACCCTCTGGAAACCAGCATTTGGACTGTTTTTGTGTTGCTCTTCACTTACTTCAGACAGCCGGGACATAACGTTTTGTGGACTAAAGGCTTTTCTATGACGTTTTTAGAGCGACATGCTATACTATGACGTTTTTACAGCGACATGTTATACTATGACGTTTTTAGAGCGACATGCTATACTATGACGTTTTTAGAGCGACAGGCTATACTATGACGTTTTTACAGCGACATGCTATACTATGACGTTATTAGAGCCACATGCTATACTATGTCGAAAATTGTAATTTTTCAACATGTCGTGAAAACATGCCATATGATGAAATAATGTAAAGCAGGCTGCGAAAAACACTCTAAAAAGGTTTTCTTTGGAAAAAAAATCATCATGAATTTTGGCGCAAAAAAACACGCCATAGTATACTATGTTGAAAAAAAATGGGATTTTTCAACATGTTGTAAAAACGTGCCATATGATGAAATAATGTAAAGGAGGCCGTGAAAAACACTCCAGAAAGGTTTTCTTTGAAAAAAAAAATCATGAATGTGGCGCAAAAAAACGCCATAGTATACTGTCGAAAAATGTCATTTTTCAACATATTCTGAAAACATGCCATATGATGAAATAATGTAAAAAGGGCTGTGAAAAACACTCCAGAACGGTTTTCTTTGAAAAAAAAACATCATGAATTTTGGCGCAAAAAAATGCCATAGTATACTATGTCGAAAAAAAATGCGATTTTCAACATGTTGTAAAAACGTGCCATATGATGAAATAATGTAAAGGAGGCCATGAATAACACTCCAGAAAGGTTTTTTTTTTTTTTAAAATCATGAATTTTGGCATTAAAAAAAGCCATAGTATACTATGTCGAAAAATGTCATTTTTTAGCATGTTGTGAATACATGCCATATGATGAAATAATGTAAAGGTGGCCGTGAAAAACACTCCAGAAAGGTTTTCTTTGAAAAAAAAAAATCATGAATTTTGGTGCAAAAAAACACCACAGTATACTATGTTGAAAAAAAATAGGATGTTTCAACATGTTCTAAAAACGTGCCATGTGATGAAATAATGTAAAGGAGGCCATGAAAAACACTCCAGAATGGTTTTCTTTGAAAAAAAAAATCATCATGAATTGTGGCACAAAAAAAACGCCATAGTATACTATGTTGAAAAAATAATGGGATTTTTCAACATGTTGTAAAAACATGCCATATGATGTAATAATGTAAAGGAGGCCGTGAAAAACACTCCAGAACGGTTTTCTTTGAAAAAAAAACATGATGAATTTTGGCGCAAAAAAAACGCCATAGTATACTAGGTCGAAAAATGTCATTTTTCAGCATGTTGTGAAAAGATGCCATACAATGAAATAATGTAAAGGAGGGCGTGAAAAACACTCCAGAACGGTTTTCTTTGAAAAAAAAATCATCATGAATTTTGGCGCAAAAAAACGCCATAATGTACTATGTCCAAAAAAAAATGCGATTTTTCAACAGGTTGTAAAAACGTGCCATATGATGAAATAATGTAAAGGAGGCCGTGAAAAACACTCCAGAAAGGTTTTCGTTGAAAAAAAAAATCATCATGAATTTTGGCGCAAAAAAACACCATAGTATACTACGTCAAAAAAAAATGCGATTTTTCAACATGTTCTAAAAGCGTGCCATATGATGAAATAATGTAAAGGAGGCCATGAAAAACACTACGGTAAGGTTCCCTTTGAAAAAAAAATCATCATGAATTTTGGCGCAAAAAAACACCATAGTATACTATGTCGAAAAATGTCATTTTTCAGCATGTTGTGAAAACGTGCTATATGATGAAATAATGTAAAGCAGGCCGTGAAAAACACTCCAGAAAGGTTTTCTTTGAAAAAAAAAATCATCATGAATTTTGGCGCAAAAAAACGCCTTACTATACTATGTCGAAAAAAAAAGTGATTTTTCAAACATGTTGTAAAAACGTGCCATATGATGAAATAATGTAAAGGAGGCCGTGAAAAACACTCCAGAAAGGTTTTCTTTGAAAAAAAAAACATCATGAATTTTGGTGCAAAAAAAACGCCTTACTATACTATGTCGAAAAAAAATAGCGATTTTTCAACATGTTGTAAAAACGTGCCATATGATGAAATAATGTAAAGGAGGCCGTGAAAAACACTCCAGAAAGGTTTTCTTTGAAAAAAAAATCATCATGAATTTTGGCGCAAAAAAAACGCCTTACTATACTATGTCGAAAAAAAAATGCGATTTTTCAACATGTTGTAAAAACATGCCATATGATGAAATAATGTAAAGGAGGCCGTGAAAAACACTCCAGAAAGGTTTTCTTTGAAAAAAAAATCATCATGAATTTTGGCGCAAAAAAAACGCCTTACTATACTATGTCGAAAAAAATGTCATTTTTCAAACATGTTGTAAAAACGTGCCATATGATGAAATAATGTAAAGGAGGGCGTGAAAAACACTCCAGAAAGGTTTTCTTTGAAAAAAAAATCATCATGAATTTTGGCGCAAAAAAAACGCCTTACTATACTATGTCGAAAAAAAAATGCGATTTTTCAAACATGTTGTAAAAACGTGCCATATGATGAAATAATGTAAAGGAGGCCGTGAAAAACACTCCAGAAAGGTTTTCTTTGAAAAAAAAATCATCATGAATTTTGGCGCAAAAAAAACGCCTTACTATACTATGTCGAAAAAAAATGCGATTTTTCAAACATGTTGTAAAAACGTGCCATATGATGAAATAATGTAAAGGAGGCCATGAAAAACACTCCAGAAAGGTTTCCTTTGAAAAAAAAATCATCATGAATTTTGGCGCAAAAAAAACGCCTTACTATACTATGTCGAAAAAAAATGCATTTTTCAACATGTTGTAAAAACGTGCCATATGATGAAATAATGTAAAGGAGGCCGTGAAAAACACTCCAGAAAGGTTTTCTTTGAAAAAAAAAATCATCATGAATTTTGGCGCAAAAAAAACGCCTTACTATACTATGTCGAAAAAAAATGCGATTTTTCAAACATGTTGTAAAAACGTGCCATATGATGAAATAATGTAAAGGAGGCCGTGAAAAACACTCCAGAAAGGTTTTCTTTGAAAAAAAAATCATCATGAATTTTGGCGCAAAAAAAAACGCCTTACTATACTATGTCGAAAAAAAATGCGATTTTTCAACATGTTGTAAAAACGTGCCATATGATGAAATAATGTAAAGGAGGCCGTGAAAAACACTCCAGAAAGGTTTTCTTTGAAAAAAAAATCATCATGAATTTTGGCGCAAAAAAAACGCCTTACTATACTATGTCGAAAAAAAATGCATTTTTCAACATGTTGTAAAAACGTGCCATACAATGAAATAATGTAAAGGAGGGCGTGAAAAACACTCCAGAACGGTTTTCTTTGAAAAAAAAATCATCATGAATTTTGGCGCAAAAAAACGCCATAATGTACTATGTCCAAAAAAAAATGCGATTTTTCAACAGGTTGTAAAAACGTGCCATATGATGAAATAATGTAAAGGAGGCCGTGAAAAACACTCCAGAAAGGTTTTCGTTGAAAAAAAAATCATCATGAATTTTGGCGCAAAAAACACCATAGTATACTATGTCAAAAAAAATGCGATTTTTCAACATGTTGTAAAAACGTGCCATATGATGAAATAATGTAAAGGAGGCCATGAAAAACACTACGGTAAGGTTCCCTTTGAAAAAAAAATCATCATGAATTTTGGCGCAAAAAAACACCATAGTATACTATGTCGAAAAATGTCATTTTTCAGCATGTTGTGAAAACGTGCTATATGATGAAATAATGTAAAGGAGGCTGTGAAAAACACTCAGAATAGTTTTCTTTGAAAAAAAAAAAATCATCATGAATTTTGGCACAAAAAAAACGCCACAGATGTCGAAAAATGTCACTTTTCAACATGTTGTAAAAACGTGCCATATTATGAAATAATGTAAAGGAGGCCGTGAAAAACACTACGGTAAGGTTTTCTTTGAAAAAAAAAATCATCATGAATTTTGGCACAAAATAACGCCTTACTATACTATGTCGAAAAAAAAAGTGATTTTTCAGCATGTTGTGAAAACGTGCTGTATGATGAAATAATGTAAAGGAGGCCGTGAAAAACACTCCAGAACGGTTTTCTTTGAAAAAAAAATCATCATGAATTTTGGCGCAAAAAAACGCCATAGTGTACTATGTCGAAAAAAAATTCGATTTTTCAACAGGTTGTAAAAACGTGCCATATGATTAAATAATGTAAAGGAGGCCGTGAGAAATACTCCAGAAAGGTTTTCGTTGAAAAAAAAATCATCATGAATTTTGGCGCAAAAAAACACCACAGTATACTATGTTGAAAAAAAATGGGATTTTTCAACATGTTCTAAAAACGTGCCATATGATGAAATAATGTAAAGGAGGCCATGAAAAACACTCCAGAATGGTTTTCTTTGAAAAAAAAATCATGAATTTTGGCACAAAAAAAAACGCCATAGATGTCAAAAAATGTCATTTTTCAACATGTAAAAACGTGCCATATGATGAAAGAAGTGGATTATATTGTTAATAATGCTGCAGCCTCACTGCGTACAACACTTGATAGTGTTGCACCTGTAAAAAAGAAAGTTCTGTCTCAGAGAGGACCTGCTCCTTGGTATAATTCCCAGCTGCGGACTTTAAAGCAGGCGTCCCGAAAGCTGGAAAGGAAGTGGTACTCCACTAATTTAGAGGAAGTTTATGTAGCTTGGAAAAAAAGTCTAGTAATTTATAAAAAAGCTCTTCGTAATGCCAGGACAACATATTATTCATCTTTAATAGAGGAAAACAAGAACAACCCCAGGTTTCTCTTCAGCACTGTAGCCAGGCTGACAAAGAGTCAGAGCTCTGTTGAACCTTGTATTCCTTTAGCTTTGAGCAGTAACAACTTCATGAGCTTCTTTACAAATAAAATTATTACGATTAGAGAAAAAATTAATCTGGCCCTTCCTGCAAATGTCACAGATGTATCATCGAGTACAGATACTTTAGAATTGGCTGTAAGACCAGATGGATATTTAGAATTTTTCACCCCCATACATCTCTCTGAACTCATTTCAATAGTTTCTACATCCAAACCATCAACATGTCTTTTAGATCCTATCCCAACTAGACTGTTCAAGGAGGCTTTACCTTTAATTAATTCCTCAATGTTAGATCTGATTAATCTCTCTCTAGTAACAGGTTATGTACCACAGGCTTTTAAGGTTGCTGTAATCAAACCTTTACTTAAAAAGCCCACTCTAGATCCAGATGTTTTAGCCAACTATAGACCAATTTCCAACCTCCCATTTCTCTCTAAAATTCTGGAAAGAACAGTTGCAAATCAATTATATGAACATTTACAAAGGAATAAGCTGTTTGAAGAGTTTCAGTCAGTCTTCAGAGTGCATCATAGCACAGAAACAGCTCTGGTGAAAGTTACTAATGACCTTCTCATAGCGTCAGATAATGGACTGGTCTCTATACTTATTTTATTGGACCTTAGTGCAGCATTCGATACAATCGACCACAAACTTTTATTACAGCGACTAGAACATTCTATTGGCATTAAAGGGACAGCACTGGACTGGTTTAAATCCTACTTATCAGACAGGTTCCAGTTTGTGCATGTCAACAATGACTCTTCTGAGCATACTAGGGTTAATCATGGAGTTCCTCAGGGTTCTGTCTTAGGACCAATACTGTTCACATTATACATGCTTCCCTTAGGCAACATTATTAGGAAGCACTGTATTAATTTCCATTGTTATGCTGACGACACTCAATTGTATTTATCTATGAAGCCAAATGAAACTAATCAGCTAGCTAGACTGCAAGATTGTCTTAAGGACATAAAGACCTGGATGACCTATAATTTCTTACTACTAAATTCAGACAAGACTGAAGTCATTGTATTTGGCCCCAAACATCTTAGAGAATTGCTTTCAAAGCATATAGTTACTCTGGATGGCATTACATTGGCCTCCAGTACTACTGTGAGGAACCTCGGTGTTATCTTTGACCAGGACATGTCCTTTAACTCGCACATAAAACAAATCTGTAGGACTTCCTTTTTCCACCTGAGAAATATTGTGAAAATCAGGAACATCCTGTCTCAGAGTGATGCAGAAAAACTAGTCCATGCATTTGTTACTTCTAGGCTTGACTACTGTAATTCCTTATTATCAGGTTGTCCCAATAGCTCTCTGAAACATCTACAGCTGATCCAAAACGCTGCAGCCAGAGTACTGACGGGAGTTAGCAAGAGAGATCATATTTCTCCTATATTGGTTTCTCTTCATTGGCTCCTGTTAAATCTAGAATAGAATTCAAAATCCTTCTTCTGACATATAAAGCTCTTAACAACCAATCTCCATCATATCTTAAAGACCTGATAGTACCATATTACCTAGCAGAACTCTTCGCTCTCAGACTGCAGGCTTACTTGTTGTTCCTAGAATCTCTAAAAGTAGAATGGGAGGCAGAGCCTTCAGTTATCAGGCACCTCTCCTGTGGAACCAGCTCCCAGTTTGGGTTCGGGAGGCGGACACCCTCTCTATTTTTAAGACCAGGCTTAAAACCTTCCTTTTCGACAAAGCTTATAGTTAGGGCTGACTGGGGACCCTGACGGGGTGAGCTGGTGTTTTCATTTGCACAACTGACTTCCCCTCTTGACGTCCCTTTAGTTTGCCCCTAGTTATGCTGCTATAGGCCTAGGCTGCTGGGGAACCTCTCTTGATGCACTGAGCCCTTCTCTAACTACCTATGTATTTACTATATATACCATTATTGCATTACATTCACTCTGTTTCTTTCTGTGTCCTTTCTCCGAGTGTCCCTGGTCCCAGAGCTGGATGCTGGATGCTTCAGATGTGTGGCTGTGTTTTATGGTCCTTGTGTCCCACCCCCCACCTCTCTATCTCTACCCCTCTATCTGTATCCCTCTATCTCTACCTCTATCCCTCTATCTCTACCCCCATCCCTCTATCTCTACCTTTCTACCTCTTCTGTCCCTCTCAACCCGCCCGGCCAGCAGGCAGATGGGTCCCCCCACATTAGAGCCGGGTTCTGCTCGAGGTTTTTTTCCCTGTTAAAAGGGTGTTTTCCTTGCCACTGTCGCCTTTTGGCTTGCTCTGGGGGTCAGGCATATGGGTTCTGTAAAGCGTCTCGAGACAATTTGACTGTAATTGGCGCTATATAAATAAAATTGAATTGAATTGAATTGAAATAATGTAAAGGAGGCTGTGAAAAACACTCCAGAAAGGTTTTCTTTGAAAAAAAAATCATGAATTTTGGCACAAAAAAAACACCATAGCATACTATGTCGAAAAATGTCATTTTTCAACATGTTGTAAAAACGTGCCATATTATGAAATAATGTAAAGGAGGCCATGAAAAACACTCCAGAATGGTTTTCTTTGAAAAAAAAAATCATCATGAATTTTGGCACAAAAAAAACGCCATAGTATACTGTCGAAAAAAAATGCGATTTTTCAACATGTTGTAAAAATGTGCCATATGATGAAATAATGTAAAGGAGGCCGTGAATAACACTGCAGAAAGGTTTTCTTTCAAAAAAAATCATCATGAATTTTGGCGCAAAAAAATGCCATAGTATACTATGTCGAAAAATGTCATTTTTCAGCATGTTGTGAAAACATGCCATATGATGAAATAATGTAAAGCAGGCTGTGAAAAACACTCCAGAAAGGTTTTCTTTGGAAAAAAAAATGAAGCTTGGCGCAAAAAAAACGCCATGGTATACTATGTCGAAAAATGTCATTTTTCAACATGTTGTAAAAACGTGCCATATTACGAAATAATGTAAAGGAGGCTGTGAAAAACACTCCAGAAAGATTTTCTTTGAAAAAAAAAAATCATCATGAATTTTGGCACAAAAAAACGCTATAGTATACTATGTCAAAAAAAAATGCGATTTTCCAACATGTTGTAAAAATGTGCCATGTGATGAAATAATGTAAAGGAGGCCGTGAAGAACACTCCAGAATGGTTTTCTTTGAAAAAAAAAAACATCATGAATTTTGGCACAAAAAAACACCATAGTATACTATGTCGAAAAATGTCATTTTTCAGCATGTTGTGAAAACATGCCATATGATGAAATAATGTAAAGCAAGCTGTGAAAAACACTCCAGAAAAGTTTTCTTTGAAAAAAAAATATCATGATTTTTGGCGCAAAAAAAACGCCATAGTGTACTATGTCGAAAAATGTCATTTTTCAACATGTTGTAAAAACGTGCCAGATGATGAAATAATGTAAAGGAGGCTGTGAAAAACACTATGGTAAGGTTCTCTTTGAAAAAAAAATCATCATGAATTTTGGCACAAAAAAACGCCTTACTACACTATGTCGAAAAAAAAAGTGATTTTTCAACATGTTGTAAAAACGTGCCATATGATGAAATAATGTAAAGGAGGCCGTGAAGAACACTCCAGAATGGTTTTCTTTGAAAAAAAAAAACATCATGTATTTTGGCACAAAAAAACACCATAGTATACTATGTCGAAAAATGTCATTTTTCAGCATGTTGTGAAAACATGCCATATGATGAAATAATGTAAAGCAAGCTGTGAAAAACACTCCAGAAAAGTTTTCTTTGAAAAAAAAATATCATGATTTTTGGCGCAAAAAAAACGCCATAGTGTACTATGTCGAAAAATGTCATTTTTCAACATGTTGTAAAAACGTGCCAGATGATGAAATAATGTAAAGGAGGCTGTGAAAAACACTATGGTAAGGTTCTCTTTGAAAAAAAAATCATCATGAATTTTGGCACAAAAAAACGCCTTACTACACTATGTCGAAAAAAAAAGTGATTTTTCAACATGTTGTAAAAACGTGCCATATGATGAAATAATGTAAAGGAGGCCGTGAATAACACTCCAGAAAGTTTTTTTTTATTTTTTTTTAAATCATGAATTTTGGCATAAAAAAAAAGCCATAATATACTATGTCGAAAAATGTCATTTTTCAGCATGTTGTGAAAACATGCCATATGATGAAATAATGTAAAGGAGGCTGTGAAGAACACTCCAGAACGGTTTTCTTTGAAAAAAAAACCATCATGAATTTTGGCGCAAAAAAACGCCATAGTGTACTATGTTGAAAAAAAATGGGATTTTTCAACATGTTGTAAAAACGTGCCATATGATGAAATAATGTAAAGGAGGCCGTGAAAAACACTCCAGAATGGTTTTCTTTGAAAAAAAAATCATGAATTTTGGCACAAAAAAAACGCCATAGCATACCATGTCGAAAAATGTCATTTTTCAACATGTTGTAAAAACGTGCCAGATTATGAAATAATGTAAAGGAGGCCATGAAAAACACTCCAGAATGGTTTTCTTTGAAAAAAAAATCATCATGAATTTTGGCACAAAAACAACGCAATAGTATACTATGTCGAAAAAAAAAGCGATTTTTCAACATGTTGTAAAAATGTGCCATATGATGAAATAATGTAAAGGAGGCCGTGAATAACACTGCAGAAAGGTTTTCTTTCAAAAAAAACATCATGAATTTTGGCACAAAAAAATGCCATAGTATACTATGTCGAAAAATGTCATTTTTCAACATGTTGTAAAAACGTGCTATATTACGAAATAATGTAAAGGAGGCTGTGAAAAACACTCCAGA
This sequence comes from Amphiprion ocellaris, assembly GCF_022539595.1. Classification (NCBI taxonomy): domain Eukaryota; kingdom Metazoa; phylum Chordata; class Actinopteri; family Pomacentridae; genus Amphiprion; species Amphiprion ocellaris. The sequence goes on along the minus strand of NC_072778.1, from coordinate 1,368,764 downwards.
AAGATTTTCTTTGAAAAAAAAAAATCATCATGAATTTTGGCACAAAAAAAATGCTATAGTATACTATGTCAAAAAAAAAATGCGATTTTCCAACATGTTGTAAAAATGTGCCATGTGATGAAATAATGTAAAGGAGGCCATGAATAACACTCCAGAATGGTTTTCTTTGAAAAAAAAAAAACATCATGAATTTTGGCACAAAAAAACACCATAGTATAGTATGTCGAAAAATGTCATTTTTCAGCATGTTGTGAAAACATGCCATATGATGAAATAATGTAAAGGAAGCTGTGAAAAACACTCCAGAAAAGTTTTCTTTGAAAAAAAAAATCCTGATTTTTGGCGCAAAAAAAACGCCATAGTGTACTATGTCGAAAAATGTCATTTTTCAACATGTTGTAAAAACGTGCCAGATGATGAAATAATGTAAAGGAGGCTGTGAAAAACACTACGGTAAGGTTCTCTTTGAAAAAAAAATCATCATGAATTTTGGTGCAAAAAAAAAGCCATAGTATACTATGTCAAAAACTGTCATTTTTCAGCATGTTGTGAAAACAAGCCATATGATGAAATAATGTAAATCAGGCTGTGAAAAACACTCCAGAAAGGCTTTTTTGAAGAAAAAAATCATCATGAATTTTGGCGCAAAAAAAAGCCATAGTATACTATGTCGAAAAATGTCATTTTTCAGCATGTTGTGAAAACATGCCAGATGGTGAAATAATGTAAAGCAGGCTGTGAAAAACACTATGGTAAGGTTTTTTTTTTTTTTTTTTAAATCATCATGAATTTTGGCGCAAAAAAACGTCGTCCAAAACGTCGTCCAAAACGTGACAAAAATGTCTCTAAAACATCATAGTTTCGTATGTCATCCAAAATGTGACTAAAACGTCATAGGTTAGTATGTCGTCCAAAATTTCACCAAAAACGTCATAGGTTAGTATGTCGTCCAAAACGTGACAAAAATTTCTCTAAAACATCATAGGTTAGTATGTCGTCCAAAATGTCTCTAAAACGTCATAGGCTAGTATGTCGTCCAAAATGTCACCAAAAACGTCATTGGTTAGTATGTCGTCCAAAATTTCACCAAAAACGTCATAGGTTAGTATGTCGTCCAAAACGTGACAAAAATTTCACCAAAAACGTCATAGGTTAGTATGTCGTCCAAAACGTGACAAAAATTTCTCTAAAACATCATAGGTTAGTATGTCGTCCAAAATGTCACCAAAAACGTCATAGGTTAGTATGTCGTCCAAAATTTCACCAAAAACGTCATAGGTTAGTATGTCGTCCAGAAACTCCTACCGTAGATTGGGTTGAATCATGGAGAGGACCTTCACCAACGCTGTTGTCTGCTGAGTTCATCACAGTTTGAGTTCTGAAAGAATTATTTAACTCAAAAGAAAAGACATGAGGAAATACTTTCAGCAGTTTTCCATCTATTCCATATTAATCATGATTTTGTTTTACTTATTAGTGGTTTAATACAACAGTGCTTCTGTCTCAACATCTGCTTTACAAAAAATGAAACAAAAAGCAGCGACAGGAAGTGCAGTTTGAGAACTCCGGACTCGACAACGTTTTACTACAACTGAGTAGTACTTGAATTGTAAAACTTAGTGCTTGTAAGAATTTAAAACTACATTTGATAACAAGATCGTCTTCTTAACACGGTCAGTTCTGTGGCAAAGTATGTCCTCGTCTTGTTCTTAGTTTGAAGGTAGAACGTTTTATTAAATACACAAAAGTTAAAGAATGACCCAAAAAGTAACAGAGCTGTTAAAAAAATAATCTCTGTCATATATGAAGTGACTTTGACTAAACTATGTCCAGAGTCTCCACAGTGTCGCTGCTTTTTTGGGAGGAAAAGCAACAAATACAGCAAAGGCACTTTCAACAATGACGGCCCTGATCCCTTTCTAACAAATGAAATCCAGCGAAGGATGGATTAAAAAAACTCAATACAAACATCTTAAATTCCCCTTCAGACTCAGCGTAGGTCTGAATCCCTTTACAAAGCGCCAGCACTAACTAACAAACACGAATCTGTTATTGCACCCAAGCTGAAAAAGCAACCGAAAAACTCTGTTAGTGAAATCAATCAATCAAACTTTATGTATAGAGCACTTTTCATACAAAGAAAGAATAATCTAGTGTGAAAGTAATTAAGTGTTGTGCTTCAGCTAATGGAAGACAGGATGTGTGCTCAGTGCTAGTAAAATGGTTTCTATACTGTCTCATCAACCAGGCAAACTGAAGGCTGTACAGGTCATAGCGGTTGCCAGGTTGGAGCGTTATTCCCTCTTTAAGACACAGTTATTTATACAGAATGAGTAGAAAATGCTCGGACAACGTTACACCTCAGGTGTTGGACCGAGGACTTTAGGTTGCCAGATCTCGTCCATTCAAGTGTTTGCAGGTTGTATAGTGACAAGGGTTGCCATGTTGGGTAAGAAGATAAAGGATTCTGTAGTAACATTCTGATCTCAGGTTGGGTTATAATTGCTGGTAGTAATTAAGTAAATACAGAAAACTTTCACCGTTTCAACCAAGTAATTGTGACTACTTTGTCTAAGAACTTCACAATAATTAACTTTCCTTAGAAACTGCAACTAACTGCACATCAGATGTTCCTGAGCAAACAATATATTATAATATAGGGAGTTTACTGTGTAAGTCATTAGGATACAGCAGTGAAAGTAATGGTTAGCCCATGGGAACATGACACTGGTAGAGAATGATGATAAGTGAGGAACTGACCCACAGAACATTTAATTATCTGTCATTTTCTGATCTCGCAACAACATCGACAGTGAGAAAACCCTTTAAGCCTTTGATGGTCCCAACTGGACCTTCAGATCCATCAACACTCTGAGATAAAACATCTGAACAGTGTTGATCTGCAGACAGAAGAGACTAAACTAGAGCTACACAAGAACAACACTCAGCCTCCACCTGAAGGAATGAGGACGCTGCTTTGGACCGTCTCTAAACAGGGTAGAGGGTCTACAACAACCCCTATAAGTCCTGAAGTCCCTCCTCAGGCTCTTTAACCAACATTCAGACCTGGAGATTATGAATAAACCCCTGGACCTCCAGTCAGTTAGTGAAGACGAAACATCTTCAAGAACCTGAAAGATGTCCAGTGACCTACTACTGATTAAAAACACAGAATGCAGTTAACTGTTCTGCTCTTAGTAATTCATCGAATGCATTCAGGAAAAAAAACACACAACTGTACCAGCATGCTCAGTAAAACACACATCTCTGCTACAGTCGCCTATTGGAGAAGAAAAAGACTTGAAAACTCGTGCCCTCACTGTCACATGAGTCTCAGTGTGTGTGTTTTTGTGTTTGGTTGCAGAACGCTGGAGAACTGTGGATGTCCAGAAGGTTTAGGGGCCCGTCAGACCAGACCAGCCCCAGCAGGGTGCTTCCTCCTGGGCACCGACGGACCACCAGGCCTGGCTCTAATCAGCTGGAGTTTGCTTGATGTTAGTGTGTTTGAGCAGATTAAAAGTGTGTTCATGCAGGTTGTGTGTGTGTTATCAGTGTTTCCATGGATGTGGGTGTTGCTGTAGTGATAACATCTGGCCAGTAACAGCCAATAAACATCGTCACGACATGAGATTACTTCTATGTAAATCCCTGCAGTGAGATTTCACACACATTAACACAAACAGCAGAGACGATACTCACGGCTTAAACAACCTGCAGAAACACAAAAGAGCCGCTGAAATACTGACGGAGGAAGATCTAGAGGTCAACAAGTCAACTAATCAAGGATAAATAAACCAGAAACTTGTAGATTTACTGGATTAAATGGAGCAATTCAACATTTTGGGTCATACACTGTTTGCCTTATTTCCAGGTCTACCATCACAATAACAGTTAGCCTAGCTTAGATTAGCTTAGCTTAGCTTCAAAGCTCCAAATAGTTGCTCAAATCTCAATCTACAAATCTGTTTGAATTTACTTTTTCCCAACGCTATTTTTTTAAGTGCAGCAAATTGTGTTTTAATCTGCATTTGTGAAGCACTTTGATCATTAACTGCAAATAAAACCTGAATTTATTCCAAGTATGAAAGTAAAACTTGCAGAAACAACAAAAAGCAGTTGAAATTCAGTTGTTTACCGTATTTGCAAGTCTACTGTAACAAGAACAGTTAGCCTAGCTTAGCTTAGCTCCAAAGATTAGTAAAATCTCAATCAGCATCTACAAACCTGTTTCTGTTTGTCTGAATTTACTTTTCCAACATTGCATATTTTTTTTAAACACACCACATTGTGTTTAAATTTACCTTTGGAAGTAGTCTATAATTAAAGATTATTATCATTTACTGTAAATGAGTAAATAAAACCTGAATTGTTGATATATTTGGGTCCTCTATGTACTTCAAGGGTCTGTAACTGAAAATATTCATAGTATGAAGGTAAAAGTTTGTGTTGTTATTATACACATCATTTTAAATCTACTCTAGTTACTGTAGAAAAAGAATCAGGTGATTCTGAAGAGGCCAGACGGGAACTTTTTGCTGGATTTTGTTGCATTAAAATCACTGATTAATATTCTGAGTACTTTGAAAAGAACATTATGTACTTGTTTAAATATTACGTACAGGTATCTCCAAAATGTTGATCTAAAGGTCTTCAACTTAATAACAATGAATGATTTAAATGTAACAGAATAAAGAAGTGGAAGATTGAAAGCCACATGCTATACTATGACGTTTTAAGAGCGACATGCTATACTATGACGTATTTTGGACAACATGCTATACTATGATGTATTTTTGGACAACATGCTATACTATGACATTTTTAGAGCGACATGCTAAACTATGACGTTTTAAGAGCGACATGCTATACTATGACGTTTTTAGAGGGACATGCTATTCTATGACGTTTTTTGGACAACATGTTATACTATGACGTCTTTAGAGCGACATGCTATACTATGACATTTTTAGAGCGACATGTTATACTATAACGTTTATAGAGCGACATGCTATAGTATGACGTTTATAGAGCAACATGCTATAGTATGACGTTTTTTGGACAACATGCTATAGTATGACGTTTTTGGACATGTTATACTATGACGTTTTTAGAGCGACATGCGATAGTATGACGCATTTAGAGCGACATGCTATACTATGACGTTTTTAGAGCGACATGCGATAGTATGATGTTTTTAGAGCGACATGCTATACTATGACGTTTTTTGGACATGCTATACTATGACGTTTCTAGAGTGACATGCTATACTATGACGTTTTTAGAGTGATTTGCTATACTATGACATTTTTAGAGCGACATGCTACACTATGACGTTTTTAGAGGGACATGCTATTCTATGACGTTTTTTGGACAACATGTTATACTATGACATTTTTAGAGCGACATGCTACACTATGACGTTTTTAGAGGGACATGCTATTCTATGACGTTTTTTGGACAACATGTTATACTATGACATTTTTAGAGCGACATGCTATACTATGACGTTTTTAGAGTGATTTGCTATACTATGACATTTTTAGAGCGACATGCTACACTATGACGTTTTTAGAGGGACATGCTATTCTATGACGTTTTTTGGACAACATGTTATACTATGACATTTTTAGAGCGACATGCTACACTATGACGTTTTTAGAGGGACATGCTATTCTATGACGTTTTTTGGACAACATGTTATACTATGACATTTTTAGAGCGACATGCTATAGTATGACGTTTTTAGAGCAAATGCTGATACTACTTCTACGACTCTAACAGCTCTTTATACTACTACTGCTGCTTGTACTTTTAGTATTATTACGACGATATACGATATACGCTGCTTGTACTTTTAGTATTACTACTACTGCTGCTTGTACTTTTAGTATTACTACTACTGCTGCTTGTACTTTTAGTATTACTACTACTGCTTGTACAACTATACTACAGCTACTATTAATCGTCTGCTATTTGGTTGTCAAGCTGCTAGCTCGCCTTAGTGTTTTGCTAGTGGCTAACTAGTTAGCTCTCATAGACTGGAAGCTCTCAACAAGATTTAATAATGAAAAAAGAGCCAAAAACTATTCTTACCTATGAAAAGTCATTCCAAGTTTCCTTGTCTCAATCGTACGACGTAGTGTGTAATTGTATGCAGCACAGTGAGCCGGCATACTTGTTGTTTCCGTTTTCACGCCGTCTACATCAACGGAATGCACTGAAACTTTTCCCCCACTAGCTTAGCCTCGCTGTAGCACGCAGCTCAAAGGGGCGTGTCCTATCTACTCATTCATATCTATAGACGTGTTCTATCTACTCATTCATATCTATAGACGTGTCCTATCTACTCATTCATATCTATGGACGTGTCCTATCTATTCATTCATATCTATGCCACTAGTCTGGTCCGATGCAGTCTCCATGATGACGTTTCACGAGTATGTCAGAACGTAAGTCCGGACAGTTACGTACTGAGAAACGGCCATAGTCTTCTTACCGCAAAGGTACAAAGCTGCTCGTCTTCTCCTCCTGCATCAGGAAACGTCTTCAAAGCTTCTTCAAGTCCAAACGAAATACAATCAAAAGATTAAACTGACGTCATTGGTGCATTCAGTTGCAGTCGGACAACCAAGTTGCGTTCAGGAGCGTCGGAAATCGGAGTTTCAGTAATGTAAATTTCCAACGAAAGTTTTGGGGGTCGCCAATCAGATCACTGGGGGGGCACTGCACCCCTGTGCCCCCACGGAAGATCCGCCACTGGCTGAAACTAAAGGAGTGGTTCTGGCTCTGAACCATTATTGATCATTAGAACTGTAGTTAAAGGAATGGTTCTGGTTCTGATCCATTATCTATTCATGTCAAAACTCATCTGAACCAAACAAACTCATACAGGCGTGAAGCAAACTAAATGTTTTTATTTGATAAGAACAGGTTTATGGTACATTTGCATATTTACATCATCTGTACAGATGTTCCAGCCTCAGCGACCTGCAGGTTTCAACCAATCAGACGATTAGCGCTGATTATTAGCAGCTGATTTAAAGTCAGACTTCTCTTTATTTACTGCAGCAGTTTGATGAACTAACAGAAAACTAACCAACATGTTTTTTATCGAGGCTCACAGACACCCAGAGTCCGTTTTTATGAAGATTCAACAGAAGAATGAATGAATTCATCCTTTAAACTCTTGGTGAATGATGACCACATGCTGCTGCACACCGACACAAACCAGACATTTCAAGGCAACAAGCTCTGAGTTTAGCTAAAATTCTTGCCTGATAAGACCTTTAATTATATTTTTTTAAATCAATATTTTCTGTGAAGCTTTTTTCTTGACAAGAAACACAAAACAGAAGATGATGGTATGAAACATCTGACCAGACAGAAGATCATCTGCTGATCAAATAAAAGAAGATGAACTCCGGGGTTGGTCACATTGAGTTCATCTGACCTGAAATTAAACTGGTTCATTTAATAAATGTTATAATACAAGAGCTTCATTTATGGTGTAAAAAAGCCTTCAGAGTTCAGCTGATGATTGTATTCTTAGTTCTTGCTACAGCGACTTTTAAATTTCTGTTGTTTTCTGATAAAACTTCACTTCACAATCTCTCCACTCATTAATTATGGCTATATTTTCTGTATTTACTGTCTGAACCTTTGCCAGAAGAAGCTCTTGAATCTCACTAACAGCATTTGTATTTAATATGTTATTCGTATTTAAGAAGGTTTTGCTTTTCTGTAAAAAATAACAGATATTTTTTTCCAATGTAAGTTTGCTTGTGTCAAACATTTTCTTCTGCATTCCGACTCTACGATTTTTAGAATTCTGAGGCAGAAATGCTTCTAAAGTTTCTTTGTCTTTTAGATTTACAGCCTCACTACTTAATGTGCTCCTTTATCTTCACAGAACAGACCTGAGCTGTTAGAACATTTGGAGATAAAACCTCGACAGAAACGTGCTTTTAACTTCAAACAGCAGTTAAAGACTCAGAGCTTCATATAGATCTGTGTTGAATAATGTATTTATATTTAATTATATAGTTGTGGTTCTAAAATTACTCATAAAACACATTAATGGTGAAAAAAAATGACCAAGAGCTTCTTTTTATCAGTGTCATTTACAAGATTACTATGTTGAACTTATCAGCAGGTTAACATGAAAAGAATAAATATGTGGAGGCGAACGTGTTCGTTCATTCATTCATTCATTCATTCAGACTTTCATTTATAGGGTCAGTAAGGGTTTAAAAGTCACAAAAATGAAGAGACGTGGAGTTGGATGATGTTCAGACAGCAGATGTCATACGTGACCAGAAAATGGAAGACGAAGGCTGCAGACGTCCTGGTTGGTTTCCCAGAAAGATCAGGAAATAAGTGGGACCTCTGGACTAAGTTCTGATCCCGTCTGTGTCCCCAACGCCAACCCTAACCCTACTAACCCTACAAACCTTAACACTAACCCCAAAGCTAACCCTACCAACCCCCATCCATAACTGGATCTAATACTCTTAATATTCCTTTAACCCTTCAGCTGCAGATATTTTTTAATGTTCCTTCACCTTAAATGGGAAGAAAGAAGCTTCTACTGATCATCTGTGTGTTGGTTGTTAACCAAACTGATCAATTAGTCCTGGAGCCACTACTAGGTTCTAACCTACAAATCATGAAGACCATCTTTAAATGGATCAGCCACTGGTTTCTATTAGTTTCTGTGTGGTATGAAAAATATCCTCAGATATTAATGTTTCATTTAAAACTACTTAATATTTCACTTTTCTCCACAGCTGTTGGTTTATCAGTCATCAACACTTTGGTCCACACAGGGTCAAAGAAGGAATCATGGTTCCCAGATGATGTTCCGCGTGGGTTTGGCTGGAACTTCTACACTATGGGATGGTTGGATCATGTTCGCAGCTCATTAATTCAATAGCTTTGTTATCATAAAATGAACCAGTAATTACACAACAAGCCATTATCAAACAGGATGCTGATGGGGGCTCTGATGGAAACATCACTATGGTTCATCATCTGGAGAACATGTCAGTGTGGACTCTGTACCATCCATCCAGCAGAGACATTTCAAGGTATCAGTGAAAAGAACGACTCGCTACGGAGCTGCAACAGTTCACCAAAGTTACCAGAATTCCTTCAGATGTTAGCAGATATCTGGTTGGATCAGTGAGCAGCTGTACCAGGTGGTGGGAAAGGAAATATCACCAGATATTACCTGGATTCATGGATGTGAGTCCCCTAAAAGTTAAAACAGGTAATGACCTCATGGTCTGAAGGGTTCATCTTTAAGAACCATGAGCTGATGTTTGTCTGCACCAACATGGACCGACCGACGCTGCAGGGCTGAAAATCCAAAAACTAAACGCTGATCTGTGATGTTTAAAATATCCCAGAGGCTATAAATCAGTCGGTCCATCGATGATTAAAGGCCTGGTCGTGTTGTTTTATTTTGCTAGTGCTGTTTTTATCCTCCTCTGAGGCGTCGCTCTTCTTTCTTTGGATCATCTCATCTTGAATCAGAATATTTCAATGTTCAGTCCTGTTGCAGCTCCATCTTCTCCACATCTTCTTCCACCTGCATCACCTTGCAGTCTCTAATGTCTTCCATCTCCATCATGTCGTCCTTCTCTTGACCCAGCGCTGCTTTAACTTCTGCTCCAGAACGTTCTCTGCTTTCTGGTTGTCCAGAAACTTCTCCTCTCTGTTCAGAAGTTAGTCCTGTCTGTTCTTTCACTGAGGGTTCTTCTTCCTCCACGGTGGGGACCACAGAGAACTCTCTCCTGCTGTCAGGGCTGGCTTTAACTATGGTCACACTACTCATTCTGCCCCCTTGTGGTGAGGAGGGGGACAAAGGCAAACTGTCAACTCTGTCTTTAAAAAGCTGATCAGATGAGGAACCTTTAGATTCTTCTGATGCAGCTGGTGAAAGCTTAGATGTTTTGAGAATTCCAGCTCGTTTCATTTCCATCTTTTCTTCGGTCTTTGTGATTTTGGTTCCTTCAAAGTCTAGATCCTTTGATGAACCTGAAACCACGTCCCCTTTGGTCACAGACGTTACAGAGGTCACACTTTCCGACTTCCCAGTGAGTCGAGGTAAATTTGGGAAGTTCTGGTCAGCTGGAGTAGAAGGAGAGGTTAGTACTGACACTGGTCTGGGGTCAGTCAGAGCCAGTGTTGGAGAACTGGCCTGCAGAGGACTAGAACTTTGTCCAAAGGATGATGATGAAGGAGGCGATCTGCTGATCAGGAGCTTTGGACTTGGTGTAAGTGCTGGAGAGGAGACAGTTTCTGCAGGTTCTGATGGTTTATTCCTCAGACTCAGGGTTGGACTTGGAGTCACTGGAAGCGGTGAGGTAGGAGTTCTCAACAGAGAGGCTAAAGATGGGGTCTGGATTGGAAAGGAAGATGGAGGGGATGAACCTAAGCTTATTAATGCTAAGGAAGCACCAAGCCCCTTCTGTAGATCTGGACTGGAGCTCGGGTCAGGAGGAGTTTGGGTGACTGAGAACCCTGCAGGAGAACTGGGTTCAGGCTGGTTGGTGGGTACCACAGGGATGAAGCCTGGAGCTGATCCAGGCATGGGGGTGATGGGTGTGGAGGTCTGCAGGGGTCCAGGATCATCCTCAGATCTTTTCACAGATGCTATAGGAAGAGAACCGGGAGCAGAAGCTGCTGGAGCTTCAGGACTGGAACCCACTTTAGCAGCCTTCTCAGGACCAGGGTTCTGGGAGAGGTTCTGACTTCTAGATGAGGGAGAATTCACAGAAGCTTTCAGTTCACCTTCAGAAGCAGGTTTTGTGTTTGGCTCCTGATTCGTTTTAAGGTTCTCCACCTGCACCGGTTCTTCCAGCACCACCGGCTGCTGCTGAAGAGCAAATCTAACTCCTGGGGCCTCCTTACTGGGCCCCTCCCCTCCTCTGACGGCTACCGGGTCGCTGCCCCGCCTCAGCCCAAATATGGTCACGCTCTTCCTTCGTTTCCCTGCGTTTGCAGCGACCCCATTGGCTCCTTCTGGAGGTGGCCGGACTTCTTTAAACATGCTCCTCAGGTTGTATCCGCCCTCCCTCCTCTCGTCACTGTCCTGTGATTGGTCCAGCTGGTCTCCTGAGATGGCCAACGGGTTGATGCCTCCGTAGGGCTTCTTATCGGTGTGGGTCACCCGGAACCTGAGGGAAACCGACACCTTGGTTAGACATCGACTCAGACTGGTCCCTGTTCACCGACGGTTCGGTGCTTCTGTTACCTTCCAACAGAGAAGACGGTCTGCTCTCCGGGTCGCTGTTTGGACCGAGCGGTTCTGCTCTGCCTGCGGCCCTTTTTGGATCGAACCTGAGCACAGAGGTGGCAGGAGTTGTGGTCGGTGCCGGAGTGGACGGTGTGGTGATGGGGAGGAACGCCACCGATGGACTCCTTACGCAACCTGGACATCAACAGCAGGTTTTTAAATGAGTCACAAACTATGAACCTTTCACATAAATTCAATAAAACTGGTAAAAATAGACTCTGAGATCATTTAAGTTCTATAGGCGGCTTTGGATTAGATTAGTTCTAAAAGGTTCTCAAACACTCAAACACACCTGTTTGATCTGAACACTCAGGTCTGGATTCCTGTATTCTGCGGGTAAAATAATCAACTTTATAATACAGGAGTCCAGACCTATATTTTATTATAACTATTCTATTACTGTTTATTCCAGAACCTCACAAACCTCCACAAAAGTCCCTCCTCAGCAGCTGAGCTGGTTCCTGGTTCTGGTTTCATACTGAAACATATTCTATCTGTTGAGTTTCAGGAAAGGCTTCCAGTCACAAAGACTCCCTGATTGAACTGAAACCATTTGGTGTGAGATGATCTGCTCAGGTTTCATTTTCAGTATTTCTGGTTTTTACTTGGTGTTTGGTCGGTTTGAGACTAAAAGAGGTCAGATGTTAGAAGCTTCTTTATTTTCAGGGTTCTGTCTGATCTAGTAACGTTTTGTCGACTGAAACAGCAGAACGATGGAGAACAAACGCTGACATGAGTGTAACTGAAGACGGATTAGTCGTCCAGGAGGACCAGACTGCTATGAGATGATTAATATTATTATTGATCGGCTCACCGGGGGTCGTGACGAATGCACACTTTGTTGTTTCCCAGCAGCTCATTGAAGGCTTCCATGTTGGCTGGAGGTGACAGAAACATCCCATATTAGATGAAATAAGACTGTTTTGGCGCTCTGTTTAATCCGTCTACAGCTGGAATCACAGACGGACTTCAAAACGGTCAAAATGTTAAATGAAGAAGTTTCAGTCAGAAAAGCTCAACCATGAAGACAAACCAGTAAAACACAAAGCTGGTCTGGATAAACGGATTAAATGAAACCACCAAAACATTAACGATGAATTAATCAGTCACCTTCATTTTCAATGATGCATTTGAGGATCTGCTCCACGGTGTCCTGGTTCTCCTCATCTTCATCTGAAACAAACAACCAGGAAAACCAGAACTTTAACTCCAGTTTAGCCTCAACTAAAGAACCAAAGATTTGATATTATTAGTGGTTCTCACAGCATTTTACGGTTTCCGATAAAGAATAAATGTCTCTTTTCAGAAATAAAGTGTAGAAGAAGAAATAACTGTTGAAGGACATCAGAGTTTGATGAAAGATTTTCTAAAAGTTGCTATTATTTACAGAGATTCTACTGAGTTCAGTTCTGAAGGTACATTTATGAGAATGTTGGATTAGCTTATATTAAATTAGTTCATATTAAATTAGTTTATGTCAGATTATTTTAAATTAGTTTAAGTTAAATCAGTATATGTTGGATTAATTTATATTAAATTAGTTGGACGGATTTTTTGTGTCTCGTTTTTGTCGTTTTGTGTCCCGTTTTTGTCGTTTTGTGTCCTGTTTTTGTTGTTTTGTGTCCCGTTGTTGTCGTTTTGTGTCACGTTGTCTTCGTTTTGTGTCTCATTTTTGTCATTTTGTGTCTTGTTTTTGTCATTCTGTGTCTCGTTTTTGTCGTTTTGTGTCTCGTTTTTGCTATTTTGTGTCTGTCTTTTTGTCATTTTGTCATTATTAAACTCCTGTAAGACTCTGCTGTGATCTAAACTGTCGATGATTCGATCGCTCACCGTCTGCGTCTCCTCCCAGCTTCTTCTCCTCCTCCTCGTCTTCGTCCATGTCTCCGGTCCGGCAGCGGTATCCCTTCTTCTTCAGCAGGTGGCAGATCAGGAAGCCCAGCAGTCCGGTGAGGAAGAAGAGGAAGACCACCAGGAAGATCATGTAGGGTGGAGGATGTTCCCCTGAAGCTGAAGCCTCCGGCTCAGTCATGGTTCAACCTGCAGTCCGACACACCTGAGTTTCCTTCACAGCATATCATCAGAACAACAGAAGTATTTAATGTCTGCTGCTGAAACACAAACATTCATATCTGACATCATGTTTCTGGTGCTGATCTGTTTCAGACGTAAGAACGTTTTAGAAGAACAACTAAAGTCCTGTTTAAATAAATGGAGACGTAGTTTAGAGGGTAAAACAACATACCGGCCTCGATTCAAATCCTCTTCAAACGTCTGGAAAACACAGAAACGGGAAGAAGAATGGATCCTTCACATCTTCTCTGTGTTTGGAGCCGTTTCTCTGCATGTATGAAGAACTGGAGGACATTTTACATCCCATAATCCACGTATTAAACCCTAAAACATGCAGTAGTGTGTAAATGTTCTTGTCCTGAGACCAGATCTATAAAAACTAAGAGAAAAAAATGTTTTTTATATTTTAAATCCCAAATAAGTCTGGAGTTCCCCTAAAATACCATTTTTCTCTTGTCCTCCCCCCTGATGACCAAACTGAATCTCTAATAAAACAGTTAGAATCTCATTTAAATGTCCTTTTGTGGTTTTATTTTTTCATTCATGTCTCTGTAATTGTGGGAACATTTTTTTAAAGCAACATAATATTTTAAATAATAATTATTATTCATGGAACATTTCCCACAACATGTTAGCAGAACCTGTTGATGATGTTTTTGTCTTTTATATCTTGTTTTGTCACTTTCTGTCTCATTTTTGTCTTTTTGTGTCTCATTTTTGTCAATTTCTCTACAGTTTTGTCTTTTTCTGACTTGTTTTTGTCTTTTTCTGTCACTTTTGTTGTTTTATGTCTTGTTTTTGTCTTTTTCTGTCACTTTTGTTGTTTTATGTCTTGCTTTTGTCTTTAATGTCTCGTTTTTGTTGTTTTGTGTCTCGTTTTCGTCGTTTCGTGTTTTGTTATTGTCGTTTTCCGTCTTGTTTCTGTCGTTTTATGTTTCTTTTTTGTCAGTTTTTGTCATTTTCTGTCTCGTTTTTGTTTTGTGTCTCGTGTTTGTCATTTTGTGTCTTGTTTTTGTCTTTTTGTGTCTCGTTTTTGTCGTTTCCATCATCCAACAGTGTTCCTACAGAATGTGTAGAGCAAAGCTGTGTCCTCTCTTCTATTTTCCATCTTTCTTGACTGAACGTCTCCCTCCAGCTCATATTATCAGGATCAGACTAATTCTTTGGACTGTTTTCCATCAGTCAGTTTGTCCTCTTGGTCAGCAGTAACAGCAGCTAAATATCTAGCTTCTACTAGAAGCTGAGAAAAAGATCACATTAGCATGGATTAGAGTAGAGTTAGCAAACAGCACACAAAACATGGAAGAAAAATGAGCCAATCACTACCTATTATTGATCAATATGGAGCAGAAACCTGGAAAAGAGAAGGCTGATTTTTCAAGCATTTAGAAGCCCAGATGTCCTCTTTTCTGTCTTGTTTGTGTGGCTTTTTTTTGCCTCGTTTTTGTCATTTTCTGTTTTGTTTTTTTCATTATCGGTCTCGTTTTTCTTGTCTCGTCTCTTGTTTTTGTCATTTTCCGTTTTGTTTTTCTCGTTTAGTGTCTTGTTTTTGTTGCTTTACGTCTTGTTTTTGTTTTTCTGTCTCGTTTTTGTCGTTTTGAAGCACAGATGTCCTCCAGTTCTGGAATGATCCTTAAATAAAATACGATTTCTGAAGCTCCAAAGACACGTTTATGACTTCATATTACTGTAGACTGAGTTTTATTTATTTGCCCCCCAGTGAGAGCAGAAGACAAACAGAATGTTGAATTTGAGTTTTTCTGTATTAATTAACTTCCTGACTGTTCATATTCCTGTAAAACTCATTTAGTCCTTCACTTCCTCCAGACTCCTGCAGTATTTTATGGAGTAATACTTCTACCTACAGATGTGCTTCACAACATAACATTCAAAAACAGTTTTTGGCCTGTTTGCCAACAAATAAATGGGTTTTCTTACCCGTTTCCTGCCTGTCAGCGGCTGAATGTTGGCATGATCTCTGCAGCCTGGAAGCAAACAGAAAAACTGTTGAGATGGAGGATAAAGAGTGAGAATGTCTCGGCCACACCTTCTATATCATCTCCAGACAAACACGGAGGCTCAGCGAGAACAGCTAGACAGGAAATATAAATACTGCAATATTTAGACGCTGCTCTGGAACACATGACCTCACACACACGTATTATTATTACATATTTATGTCACTTAATGGAAAAATAAACGTGGAAAAAGTTTCTAGGTTCACTTTAACAGTTGATCAGAGCCGACCTCCAGCTGCCTTATCAGGAACACACACACACGCACGCACGCACGCACGCACGCACGCACACACACACACACACACACCAGCTGTCTGCTTCTCTGATAAACTCGTATCGACTCTAAACACCTTCAGCGGCTCCTAACATCTGTGTGGGTTGAAATAAACACGTTTTAATAAACTATAAACCTGTTTGTGTCTTTTAGGGAGTTCTGGGACGCTGAGGAGGACATTCAGAGACACTCAGCTCAGGAAACACAGACCAGTTAGGTACGAGTTCAGCCATCCCATGTGACGCTACTCAGCCAATGAAGGCTCTGCATTCCAGCCACTAAACATCGCAGCTCTGCATTCAGAAAACAAGTGAGGGACAGACGAGAGGAGGACGGACAAATTAGAAAGACAAATAAAGCGACACCGAGAGGAAAGTCGCCCTGCACATGTTGACCATGTTTGGCTCAACATCCAGCTGCAAGCCAGCTTCTCCTTGAGAACGACCCTGACACCATTCAGACCATGATTCAGAATACTGGCAGCCCAGTACTCCCATTACAGTTTTTTTTCGATTGCTAACATGCATTGGTCAAAACTGAAGTCACATGTTCAAAACTCTTAACACAGTCTGCAAAACAGAAGTCCATGTGGACCAAACTGTGAATCACCTTCCATTGCTTTCACACAAAATGCATTCAGTGACCACAGTCACCAAAATTCATCAACTCTTGTCTCAGTTACTAATTCACCACCTGCAAAACACTACACTGTTACAGCACATTTTTCAAATGCTAACACACTTTGTTCAAAACAGTTAAAAACACAATCAAACCAGAATGATAGGTGGGAAAACGTGGGGAATTTCTGCTGCAGCCACATTGAAATCTATTGAAAATCATATCAAAAATATTGGCAATAAAAATAAATAAAAAGATTATGTAATTCCAAACACAGCTGAGTGTAGTTGTCAGCTGAAAACCGATTCAGGTGATCTGTGTTTGGCCTCACCAGAAACCATATGAAAGGAGTGGCTTCTGATTGTTTTTCCTTTGGAAATGTGAATGAAAGAGCACCGGTTCAGCATTTTTTGTAAGGCACAGAGAGAATACGTGAATGTTCTTGAAGTAAATTCCTGCATTCCTGATTCATTCTTGTTGCAATATATTACAATAATTTAGATCACTCAAAGTGCAAAGATCTCATTTTATAATAAAATACTGATTTATCTAAAAATAAATCATTCTAACTTGAAAGGTGAAAATTTATTTCATGTAATGCTCTGTTGTTGTTATTTTGTGGTTCAGTGTGCTGAGAGTGACAGGGTTCGTTTCCAAAGTGAGACTATTTGCTAGTGTTGTGGTTGAATGGGCTTATTTTGAGACATGTATGAAGTTTTTTGTTGGTGAGAAACAGTTTTGGGGACGAGATAAACTGTTTAGCTGAGATGCATGATGGAAATGCAGGCTGTGTTAAGAGTTTTGAACATGTGATTTCAGTTTCAACCAATGCATGTTAGCAATTGAAAAAAACTGTAAGCAGCAGGGGTATAAGGGGAGTGATAGAAGACAGGAAAAAATGTAAAAGTGTGTTCAACTGTTTAAATTTTTGGAGATTTCGGTATTGTTAAAGATGTCCAAGTTGGTTCAGGTTGTTCAGTCATTATTTTTCACTTTATTTTCAGATGTACAGTTATATTAAAAGTTACTTATTAATAAATGTTGTCAAAATGTTTCTGAACCGTACTGAATATATTTGATTTGACGGTCAGTTATTGATTACATGCAGACACTAATAAAACTACCAGGTTACATCAACATATATCACACTTATTCAAGTTAGACATTAACGTTTTCTGGACCTTTGCTTTAATACATTTTCTCTGACTGGACCTCTTTGAATTTAGCTGAATACCCCTGCTCTACTGGATTGCGATTTTTTTACTGGATTGCATTTTTTTCCAACTTGTCAACAAGTTTGTTTCAGTCTCTAAAGATGTTTTTTAATTTTTGTTCTGAAAATCTGACCTGCCTGTCAGTTTTTGTCCGTGTCTGAATTATTAGTCATTTTTGAAAATAAATATTTTCTGCATATTTACTCAGTAATTTATTGTTTATATTTCTACTAATTTATGTTTAACCCTCTTTCTGTGGTTGGACCGTACCATTCCAGCAGCGGGGGAGTCTACAGGACTCTGAGTTATTGCAGAGGAAAAGTTCAGGGTGGAAACGTATTTTCTGGACCTTCAGCTGCTCTGAACTGGTTCTAACCTCTCAAACGTTTATTTCCAGCCGCTGCTTTAACTGGAGACTCGGGATTCACTTCAACAGCTGGAGGAAAATCGTGACTTTGGGCTGAAAAACTGACTTTAAACTGTTCATGTGAAATAAATCATTTCATCTCAGAGGAGTATTTGGTTTGTGATGCTTTAAGGAACTATTTCCTGTTTCCTCCACAGTAAAAGTTCAGTCACAGAATAATAATAAACTGACTGAACAGCTTCCTGTCAGCTGATCTCTACTTCCTGTGTGTTCCATTATGTTATTTACTGTTAAAGATAGAGAGTAAAAGCTTCAGTCAGCAGCAGCTTCTACTATTAACTAGACTGCAGGAGGCTGTAATAGGCTGCAGGAGGCGGCAGGAGATGGCAGGAGATGGCAGGAGGCTGTACTAGGCTGTAATAGGCTGTAGGAGGCTGCAGGAGGCTGTAATAGGCTGTAGGATGCTGTAATAGGCTGTAGGAGGCTGCAGGAGGCTGTAATAGGCTGCAGGAGGCTGTAGGAGGCTGTAATAGGCTGCAGGAGGCTGTAGGAGGTTGTAATAGGCTGTAGGAGGCTGCAGGAGGCTGTAATAGGCTGCAGGAGGCTGGAGGAGGCTGTAATAGGCTGCAGGTGGCTGCAGGAGGCTGCAGGTGGTTGTAATAGGCTGCAGGTGGCTGCAGGTGGCTGCAGGTGGCTGTAATAGGCTGCAGGAGGCTGTAATAGGCTGCAGGCGGCTGTAATAGGCTGCAGGTGGCTGTAATAGGCTGCAGGTGGCTGTAATAGGCTGCAGGTGGCTGTAATAGGCTGCAGGTGGCTGTAATAGGCTGCAGGTGGCTGCAGGTGGCTGTAATAGGCTGCAGGAGGCTGTAATAGGCTGCAGGAGGCTGCAGGAGGCTGTAATAGGCTGCAGGTGGCTGTAATAGGCTGCAGGTGGCTGCAATAGGCTGCAGGAGGTTGTAATAGGCTGCAGGAGGCTGCAAGAGGCTGTAACAGACTGCAGGAGGCTGTAATAGGCTGTAGGAGGCTGTAATAGGCTGTAGGAGGCTGCAGGAGGCTGTAATAGGCTGTAGGAGGCTGCAGGAGGCTGTAATAGGCTGCAGGACGCTGCAGCAGGCTGCAGGAGGCTGTAATAGGCTGTAATAGGCTGCAGGAGGGTGCAGGAGGCTGTAATAGGCTGTAATAGGCTGCAGGAGGCTGTAATAGGCTGTAATAGGCTGCAGGAGGCTGTAATAGGCTGTAGGAGGCTGTAATAGGCTGTAGGAGGCTGCAGGAGGCTGTAATAGGCTGCAGGAGGCTGGAGGAGGCTGTAATAGGCTGCAGGAGGCTGTAATAGGCTGCAGGAGGCTGGAGGAGGCTGTAATAGGCTGCAGGAGGCTGTAATAGGCTGCAGGTGGCTGCAGGAGGCTGTAATAGGCTGCAGGTGGCTGTAATAGGCTGCAGGTGGCTGCAATAGGCTGTAGGAGGCTGCAGCAGGCTGCAGGAGGCTGTAATAGGCTGTAATAGGCTGTAGGAGGCTGCAGGAGGCTGTAATAGGCTGCAGGACGCTGCAGCAGGCTGCAGGAGGCTGTAATAGGCTGCAGGAGGGTGCAGGAGGCTGTAATAGGCTGTAATAGGCTGCAGGAGGCTGCAGGTGGCTGTAATAGGCTGCAGGAGGCTGTAATAGGCTGCAGGTGGCTGCAATAGGCTGTAGGAGGCTGCAGCAGGCTGCAGGAGGCTGTAATAGGCTGTAATAGGCTGTAGGAGGCTGCAGGAGGCTGTAATAGGCTGCAGGACGCTGCAGCAGGCTGCAGGAGGCTGTAATAGGCTGCAGGAGGGTGCAGGAGGCTGTAATAGGCTGTAATAGGCTGCAGGAGGCTGCAGGTGGCTGTAATAGGCTGCAGGAGGCTGTAATAGGCTGCAGGTGGCTGTAATAGGCTGCAGGAGGCTGTAATAGGCTGCAGGAGTCTGTAATAGGCTGCAGGTGGCTGTAATAGGCTGCAGGTGGCTGCAGGTGGCTGTAATAGGCTGCAGGTGGCTGTAATAGGCTGCAGGTGGCTGCAATAGGCTGCAGGTGGCTGCAGGTGGCTGTAATAGGCTGCAGGACGCTGCAGGAGGCTACAGGTGGCTGTAATAGGCTGCAGGTGGCTGTAATAGGCTGCAGGTGGCTGCAGGTGGCTGTAATAGGCTGCAGGTGGCTGTAATAGGCTGCAGGTGGCTGTAATAGGCTGCAGGTGGCTGCAGGTGGCTGTAATAGGCTGCAGGACGCTGCAGGAGGCTACAGGTGGCTGTAATAGGCTGCAGGTGGCTGTAATAGGCTGCAGGTGGCTGTAATAGGCTGCAGGTGGCTGTAATAGGCTGCAGGAGGCTGTAATAGGCTGCAGGAGGCTGCAGGAGGCTGTAATAGGCTGCAGGTGGCTATAATAGGCTGTAATAGGCTGCAGGAGGCTGCAGGAGACTGTAATAGACTGCAGGAGGCTGTAATAGGCTGTAGGAGGCGGCAGGAGATGGCAGGAGGCTGCAGGAGGCTGTAATAGGTTGTAATAGGCTGCAGGAGGCTGTAATAGACTGCAGGAGGCTGTAATAGGCTGCAGGAGGCTGTAATAGGCTGCAGGTGGCTATAATAGGCTGTAGGAGGCTGCAGGAGGCAGCAGGAGGCTGTAATAGACTGCAGGAGGCTGTAATAGGCTGCAGGAGGCTGTAATAGGCTGCAATAGACTGCAGGAGGCTGTAATAGGCTGCAGGAGGCTGTAATAGGCTGCAGGAGGTTGTAATAGGCTGTAGGAGGCGGCAGGAGATGGCAGGAGATGGCAGGAGGCTGCAGGAGGCTGTAATAGGTTGTAATAGGCTGCAGGAGGCTGTAATAGGCTGTAGGAGGCGGCAGGAGATGGCAGGAGGCTACAGGAGGCTGTAATAGGCTTTACACGAAGGAAGAGCTGTTATATCATTTTGTTGTTGTAGGACACTGTAGATATCTACTGATGGTTGATTTTGGCTTGGTGGAGTGTTTTGAGCAATGGCTGGGTCCCGTTTTGACACATGTGGCTTAGAATTGGTGTTCACTGTACAAGTTGTAGGATTTAACTGCTGGTTATTGTAAGGTGCGACTTCACTTTCTGTCACTGGTGCAACATAGCCTTGTGGTGCATGAAGAGACATGCTGCTGTAAGGCTGAAGGCACAAATTGTGTAACCTGTGGATTGAGAGATGGAGACTTGGACTTAGGCTTAGCCCCCTCTTTGTAATAAGATTCCATCCCATCAGAGAGCCTGGATGCATTGCTGCTTTTATTGCTGCCACTGGCCTTTAGCACAGCTAGCTTAGCATTAGTGACAGCTATCTCTGTTTCCAACTCGAGCTGTTCCCTCTTTTTCCTTAAGAGATATTCCTGTTCCTCCAGAGCGTGCTTATTCTTTAAAGCAGCAGCACAAGCCGAGAGTGCAGCCTTTTCCACCTCTGCTCTGATGTGCTCAGCAGCTGTGGACGACTGGCTGGAGAAACTGGTTGTTGAGGAATGATGTGACAGCCTTTTAGAAGTTCCTGACGCAACACTTGAAATGCTGTCCGGAGGTTCAAACTGGATCTCCTCTTCATCATCAGCAGCTTTGTTTTGAGTCTCCTCTTTGATTTTGTTTTCATCCTTTTGATCATAGACTGCAGCATCAACTTCCTTTTCCTCACTGCCAACAGCAGGTGGTTCACTTTCCTCTCCAGTATTGTCAACAGTAAGATTTTCATCATTTAGTCCAGCAGGACCAAGCACAGCAGCTGGGCAACTTTGAACATCAGACAAGCACTTATTTACAACAGCAATAAACTCAGAGACATTCAGCATTTTAGCTTGATACCATATGTCATGTTTTACTGCCTCATACTTAGGAAATAGACCCAGCAAAACCTTATGTCCCCAGTATGTTTCATCAGACAAACCCATAAACTTGTTAAATTCATTTTTAACCTCATTTACAACCGCTTTATTTTTCAATAACAGAAGAATAGATTCTTTAAGCTTGGACAAATTATTAAATTTAACCTTTCTTTGTCTTTCCAAGCTACTTTTTTTTTTTTTTTCCAGTAAAGCCTTTTCTGTTGGCTTCACCTGACGTTTTTTCTCAGTTTGCATTTTGGTCTCCACACCTATAACAGTCTCAAAATGTCTCTCCGTTTTGTCCTCTTCTGCCATTTGGCCAAAATGTAATGGTTATTTTAGAAACCCGCAATGTTGTCACGTAATATCAGTGCCAAAGCACACCTGGACTCGAAGTTCATTTAAAACAGTTAGGAGTTTGCTACCAATGCATTGGGTTTACGCTCACCGTACCATTATGTGTGCACACAGTATTTACAATGGCCATTCATAAACATCAGAGCTGAACCTCCTACCCCAATCGTGCGTTGGCCGGCGTTGACGAGTTGACATCCTGTAATGTCTATTGAACAAAGAAGTCAGGTTGCTTTTATACCCTCTGGTAAAGGATAGAATTACAACATCTGGTTTAAACCCCTACTAAAGAGTGATAACTCCTCAGACAAAAACCCCCTACTCTGGACATTCCTAAGGGTCACAGGTCAGCTATAGGTTAACAGTGGACCCCAATGTCAACACAGCATAGGATTTCTGGAGCCGAAAACACATTCCTCAGTACTTACTACCACCTGTTAGTTAAAAGTTCACTCTATGGTCAACAACTATCAGAACTCATATCAGATCAGATACTACACACCCACCAGATCCCAGTACACTTCAAGCCCAGCAACACTCTGAGGCAAAAGCTGGTCCATCCCAAGGACAAAATTCCAAGGGAGAAACAGAGCAATGTGGTGTACGCAGTGCAGTGCAATGAGGAATGCTCTGACCTGTACATTGGAGAGACTAAGCAGCCATTACACAAGCGCATGGCACAACACAGGAGGGCCACGACCACAGGCCAGGACTCAGCAGTTCACCTCAAGGAGAAGGGGCACTCCTTTGATGACCACAAGGTGCGCATTCTAGCCAGAGAGGACAGATGGTTTGAGAGAGGGGTAAAAGAAGCCATTCATGTCAAACTAGAACGGCCATCTTTGAACAGAGGAGGGGGCCTCAGACACCACTTGTCTCCCACTTACAACGCCGTTCTTAGAGCCCTCCCAAGGAGGTGCAGCCATCTGTCCCACTTGCAGTCAGGTGACCCCCAACCACCCTCCTAGAGGGCTGGGAGGGGTAACGACCGCCCATCAAAGGCTAACGACTCACATTAACACCTAACGAGTCTGTTGGTTTCGGGTCTTTGTCCACTTGTTTTTGCCACCACCCTCCTGGTGGATAAATATCTGGTACTCCCCACCAGGCTTTCAGAACTGAAGAAGCCTCTTGGATGAGAGGTGAAACGTTTTCGACTCACACGAGGTTAGTCCAGTTGCCATAACTTATGCTTGCTTGAGACTTATCATGACCTGGATGACTGAGAACATCCACTGGTGTTCCGATGGCTCAGGCGGCTAGCTCCGACTGCTAGCTCCGGCGGCTAGCTCCGACTGCTAGCTCCGGCGGCTAGCTCCGACTGCTAGCTCCGGCGGCTAGCTCCGACTGCTAGCTCCGACTGCTAGCTCCGGCGGATAGCTCCGACTGCTAGCTCCGACGGCTATCTCCGACTGCTAGCTCCAGTCCTAGTCCCAGGGCAACAAGTCCGATTCCTCTCGATCCAAAACGAGACAGTTTTCGACCTAAATTGTAGCAGCTATGTCCTCTACTTATCCCTACATGGTTGTGGATAGCTGTTCCAGAGTTTTGACGTGTACTCAACCTTAAATAAACGGATTCTTAAGAGTAGAAATAATCCCAATCATTTATTATCGCTCTTTACCCGGAACTAAAACTTGTTCATAAACAAAATAATAAAACGCAACAAGTCGAGCACAATCGAAAACTGTGTACCTCTGTGTTTCTGTCCAACAACACCTGAACCAAATCATACAATCACTTAAATACCTACATTGACCCCAGGCCGTCAGCCTCAGGTAAAGAAATACAGCCCCCTGGGGTCTTGGGTGAGAAATTACAAAAACAAAATGAAATATGGCTCCTACACTATTCTCACATCCACCACACCAACGTTAATAACGTGGAGGCTCTAGTGGAGTTACAGCAGCAGAAAGGAACAAAAGCAAAACTAAGAAAGTTTCTGAATCACAAATGAAAGGCGTAGTCTTTACACTAACATGTCAGAGTCATCAGACAGACGGACGGATGGATGGATGTCTGCTACAGCTGCTAATTTAGTATTCCATGTTCTCATCTTGTTTTTATCTTGTCTTGTCTTATCGTGTCTTATGACATGCTGCTGGTCACACTTTTGTCAATAATAAAAACTCGTCAGGAACTGATTCTGTTGAAACTAGAGTTCTTCTGAACTGCCTCAGCTGTTCCATCCCATAATTCCATAAATATCTGAGGACTTCCTGTGGGAACTCCCAGCAGACTCTCCGCCACATTCCAGACCAGAGAGGGTCCACATCTGATCCAGAACTCATTAAAGTAACCGTTCATGACTATGCTGGTAATTAGCTTCCTAACTGTGCATTATTTCCCATTAAAACCAGCTAAACCAGCTTCACAGACCCCAAATCTGCTGCTGACTGGCAAGAACCTGGAACTTCTTCCATCTCATCTCACAAACATGAAAACTTCTGATCTTTCCCCACTGGCAGCTTCACGGTTCTTCTACAAACATCTTTACTCCCCTTGATCCGACTGTTCATCTCTAATCTCCAGACTCTTCATCTCTATTCTCTATGTTCTGACTGTTCTGCTCCAGAGTTCACTTGGATCTGAACCAGTCATCCTGCCTTCTACATGTCCAACATGTTTCTGAAGCAGATTTGACACTGAGGTGATGAAAACTGAAGCCGAATTTTCCATCTGACTCGGTCCATTCCTGGAACGACCTTGGCTGAGTTTCTTTCCGGACGTGTCTCTCCCGGAAACACAGAAAACTCTAAAGTGCGAACATTATGACCCAAGTCCGGCGGGTCGCTTTAACGCAGCGTTCCTGTTTTCTCCCATCAGCTGCTGATTCACTGCAGCATCCGGATCGCAACCTCCGACCACACCTTCAGCTCCACCGGCCCGCAGGAGGCAGCTCTGACCGCCGCCTGAAGGTTAAACTCTCACCGGGCTGGACGGTCACAGCGACGGTCCGATGCACGGCAGAACAGAACCACACAGAACCGCACAGAACCAGAGAGACTCACCGTAGATCCGGGCGGGACACAGCCGGTCCTGCGGTGCTGCTGCCGGGATGCTGCTCCATGATGCGGCCGCCGTCCGGATCCTGCAGGAGGAAGCTGCTGAGGAGGCAGGAAGCTGGAGGACGGAGGATGGAGGATGGGCTCCACGAACCGAACCTTCTGCTGCAGCTTAACCTCTGAGTGTCCGGACAGTCTGACAACCACACAGTCAAAATACAGAAGCAGAACCACAGGCTCTAAACAGAACCAGATCTCAATGGGACCTACAGTTGAGGAATTATTTCGGATTTCAGTTTGATCCATTTTTAAAGATTATTCTGGATGTTTTTCCGTCTAAATGCAGTTTTTACAGAACCGTTCTGGATATTTGACTTCTGGGATCTAAACTAAACTTTAATCTTCTAGAACATGGTTCCATGTTTTTTTTCAAATTACATTTGGGATGAAAAACATCCCACAATAATAATAATAATAATAATAATAATAATAATAATAATAATAATAATAATAATAATAATAATAATAACGGTGAGCTCAAAATGGAACCCTGAACCTTGAAATATTGTTCTTTGAAGAAGATTTCTGAGGATTTCCTCCACAGTGTTAGTAGTGAAGAAAGTTCCTCGAAGCTCTTCTTCTTCTAAGAGTCAACACTATTCACAGTAGAACATAAGAGAACATAAAAGAACAGAACATAATAGAACATACTAGAACACAGCGGACAGCAGGATTTGTTGTTTGCTGTCAGAAATATGATGCAGAGAGGATAAGTGGTTCAAACCCTCAGGAAGATGTTTTATCTTATGCAGGTTGTTTCCTCCTCACTAGAACCTTTCTGTTCTATCTCCTCTCAGCTGTAGTTTGGATAAAAGCCGCTAAATGAAACTGTAGAACTGTAGAAAAGTTGTATTTTATATGTGTGTAGCCTCAGTCCGACCTGCTGGAGGCGCTAATGCGACACTCTGCTGATAAGGACCCCAGAAGAAGAAGCAGCTAGCCGGAGTTGTTGTTGCTTCAGCCGCTAAACTAACATTATCTTCTGGCTCTTTGAGCTTAACTCACCGGGAACCAGCTGTCTAAAGGTGACCAGAGGAGGGATTCAGCTAAAACCAGCTCAGACAGATAAAACCAAACGTGCACTGACGTGTACTTGTTAATTAGCAGCCTCGCCCACCGGCTAGCTAGCTGCTACCCCATTAGAAACCCACTGACGTTCTAACAGCTAGCTAATAGCTAATCCAGCCAGGCTTACCTGGAGCTGAGCACCTGTAGCGGCTCACCTGGAGGGATGCAACTAAGGTAAGCTGTGGATTGAACATGCACCGGTTGACACGTTTAAAAAAGCTCTTTAATGTGGGTTTATTAGGGATGCTAACAGCTGCTAGTGTTAGCCGACTTAAGCTAGCTCAGTTCCGCTTCCGTCTTAGCGATGCTAATTAATCTGACCATCAGAAACTAATGCCAGGCAACTTTTACATCCCTAATAGACTTTTATATGACTAACGACCTTCTCTGTGTGTAGAACTATGTTCAAGCACAGCGCTGTGAAACGGTCTAGCTGCTGTCTGAACCATGTAAACAGCAGCCTAGCTCTGCTAAGCTAATGCTAACCTTCCAGTTTTGTGACCTGTTAATTCATAAAGTCTCTGTGTCACTGGGCCCTGGTTTGACTTCATTTAGCTGTTAATTTTCTAGTGAAACCAGCAGATTTCTTGCATAAAATCAACATTCTTTCTGTCAGAAATGTGTTTTACTTCAACCTGTTTTGGAAAATCCTGTTTCAGTTTCAGCCTCAAACTCTGGAAATAAAACTGAATATTAACAGATAATTATTAGGCATTACTGATCATTTAAATGAACTACATTAGCATAATGTATCTGGGTGTTTTTCCACAGACAGACATTCTGCTAGACTGTTCTAAAGGTGTGTTTCTGTCTGCAGGTTCCTCTGCTGTTAAACCATGGTGATGGCAGGTTCCCAGTGGGAGCTTCCTCCAGAGCTATGCTGTCGGCCCATGGCCTTCGTGGCTCTAACGGGTCTGGATGTGGTCTACAACGCTGTGCATCGGGCCATTTGGGACGCCTTCTGTGCCAACCGTCGAGCCGACAGAGTCCCCATCTCTTTCAAAGTGCTGCCAGGAGACCATGAATACCCCAAATGTCGCACTAAGGTGACAAATTTATCATTAAAACACTACAACGTCCCTTTACCCCTCCTGTTGTCCTCATTTACGGGCACCAATAAATGTTGTTTCCTTGTCTGAAAAAAATCCTAAAATTCAGCAAAAAAATTCTTCAAATTTTTGAAAATTTGCAAAACCTTCAGGAAGATAATTCCTTAAAAGTTTCTCTTAAAAGTTTTATTTTTTAAAAAAATCCCCCAAATTTGGCAAGAAAATACTTATAAATATTTTCAAAAAATGATTAAAAATCTTCCCAAAAAAATTCTAAAATATCTAAAGTGATTCCATATATATCAGTAAAACTTCTAATATTCTCTTAAGAACATTCACAAAAAATCTACCAAAATCCAGTGAAATTCGCTGGATTTTGGTAGATTTTTATGTGAATGTTCTTAAAAAAACATTTTTAACATTTCTTTTTTTCCACCAAAAAATGTTCCAAAATTTCCCAAAAATGTTGAAAATGTGGACATCAGAAGTTTCACTGTGAAAATATATTTTTTTTCCACAATTTCTAACTTTAAAACGGGTAAATCTGACCCGCAGGGCGACACAAGGGTTAAACACAACCCATGATTTCAAACAGGAACTCAGTAATGTTTGTCTGAGCTCAGAATTTAAATGATGGTTTAGATTCTCCTGCATCAGTGTAAAAAATGTGTGCAGACTTTCTGCTTCTGAACAGGTTTGTCTCCTCCTGTGTTTGTCTAGCGTACGTCCTATGAGTGGTACATCCCCAAAGGCATCCTGAAGACGGGCTGGATGAACAAACACCTGAACCTGGTACCGGCTCTGGTGGTTCTGTTCTACGAGCTGGACTGGGACGACCCTCAGTGGAAGGAGAAACAGTCTGAATGTGCCACTAAAGTAGAGATAGTCAGGTTGGTGAAGTTAAATTGTGTGTAATTAACTTTATCTCTGACTGAAGCTGCTGTTTAACTCATCCTCAGTTCGAAAACAGCAGATCTCGTGTTTCTGTTCATCTGTAGGACCAGTCTTCAGGGCAGGAACACCAAAGTGGCCGTGGTTCTAATCCAGAAGAAAACTCCTCTACCTCCAGGTAAACTAGACTAACCCTGGGACATCTCAGGTTTGTTATCTGACTCAGAAGTGAAAACATCCACCTGAACACATTATTTTCTGTGATTGAGGAAGCTGTACCAGATCATTGCAGATCTTCCTCAGTGGGATGTTCTGAATATGGACCTGATGGAATCCACAGGATGATCAGAAACACTTTAACCGTCTGTTTTATCTGCACAGGAGAAGACCTGGTAGCATCTGAGAGAGCTTCAGCTCTTTGTAACGCCTGCGATCTGTCTGGAAAAAGCCTCTTTGTTCTGCCACACACCGACCACCTGGTGGGCTACATCATCAGGTAGATAATCCCCTGAACCAGCTGGTTTGGTCTGAATGTTCACCTGTGGCCTGAACTTCTTATTGGTGTGTTTCTGAAGGTTGGAGAACGCCTTCTACGAACACGCTCAGACGTACTATTACACGGAGATCCGTCGAGTCAAATCACACAAGGAGTTCCTGAACAAGACAACTCATCAGGTAGAAACGCCGTGGATGTTTCTGGAAAGAGTTTAACGCCAGATTACCAAAGTTTTAGTTCTAGTTTTACTTCCTTTGTTCTCAGTTTACCTGATTTTTCTCTTTCTAGTTCTTAATTCACTCAGTTTACTCTTTAAATCTTTTTTTTTTTTCCACTGCGCCAAGGAATGTGGTGGAGTTATGTGACGATCGGCGTACATTAATCCGTCTATCTGTCCATCAGCAACATTCCTCTAAAACAGACTAACGGATTTGGATGAAATTTTCAGGGAAGATCAGAAATGACTCAAGGACCAAGAGATTAGATTTTGGCAGTGATGCAGCTTATAGTCTGGATCCACGGATTTGTTAAAGATTTCCATCTTGTTTTTGTCATCTTGCGTCTCATTTTTGTCGTATTGTCTCGTTTTTGTCATCTTGTCTCATTTTTGTCATTTTATGTCTCATTTTTGTCGTTTTTGTGTCTTGTTTTTACCATTTTGCGTCTCATTTTAGTCATCTTGTGTCTTGTTGTCTTTTTATGTCTTGTTTTTGTTTTTGTTGTTTTGTGTCTTGTTTTTATTGTTTTTTGTTGTTTTGGTTGTTTTGTGTTGTAGTCTGGATCCACGGATTTGTTAAAGATTTCTGTATCATTGCCAGATAGCGACACGGCGTCACTGTAACCATGACAACAAGTGAACACTACATGATCACATGATTGTGATCCTACTACAAATCCACCACTGAGGACTGATCAGGACATATCTGTCATAAATGATACAAGGAACAACTGATTAAATTGTGGGGGTGTTTCTGAGTCCCATCAATTCCTGCCGCCCGCTACATATTTAGGTCACGTGATCTGTACATAACGTACACATACATGACACACACCTGTGCTCAGAGCAAGGTCATTTATGTATTGAAGATTTTATCCGTCTGAACTGATACAAAGACTGGGCAGCCTTGGAGGAGGACTGCTCTCTGAGTGCTTTTCTTGTTTTATATTGTGTTTCTAAATTATATTATAGTTTGTATCTCAGAACCTTCTAAGTGTTCATTTAACGTCTCCTGTTGCATGAAGAGACAGTCGGGTCATTTAATCCTTGGTGTGTCAGGAACATGTTGAAGAAGTGACAGTAAAGCTGATTAATCGCTGTTTTTATCTCCTGATGTTCCAGCTGCTGTTTGTCCGACACCAGTTTAAAATTGCTTTCTTCAGTGAGCTGAAGCAGGACACTCAGAACGCTCTGAAGTAAGTCTGAGCTTCACAGTGGAGGCTGAATATGAAGCTGTGGTAGAAAACACTTCAAGATAACTCCAGCAGATAGGCAGTGTTTCACTTTAGTCTCTTATTAACTTTATTATTTAAATCAAATCTTCTGCAGCCTTTAAGTGTTTTAGTTTTCCATTGGGACTAGATGTGTTCAGTGAAGCACTGAGAGCGATGAAGCAGAAAAACCTGCAGTTTGTCCTGAACACTGTGTGTGTTTGTGGCTTCAGGTACTACAGAACCGCATACAGCCTCGTGCACGAGCTCAGAGCGCACGAGACCAACATATTGGAGATTAAAACCATGGCTGGATTCATCAACTATAAGGTACATTTAATGAATGTTGGTCAGTTTATGTTAAATGATTACAGGAACAGGAAGTTAAAGTCCGTCTGAACTCAGATCAGAGTTTACAGCAGGAGAGTCCAACTCCTCATAGTCCAGGTTCCACATCCAGTCCAGTCTGATCTCCAGTGGACCAGACCAGTAAAACCACAGCAGAATAACCTAGAAATAACCACAACTCCATTTTTTTCCGTTAAGTGCCAAAAAGTACATTCTGAAAATCATTTAAAGAATTATCTTTTTTCAAAACGTCATGAAATTTATGAAGAAAAATAAATTCAGTTTCAGCAACATTCAGCCTCAGTTTATCATTTCCACATTACAACTTCCACATCACAGGGTGTCGACAAAGGAACACAACATTTAGTCATCTGGAACTGAATGGTATAGTATTTTACTTTATGATCACAACAACAAAAGTCAGACAAAAAACAAACACAAAAGACAAAATTTTACAAGAGCGAGAAACAAAATGACAAATGAGACAACACGAAACAAAACACAAAAGACCCCAAAAAATTACAGAAGAAATTACACAAGTGAGACAAAAAGAACACAAAATGACAAGAATGGCACACAAAACAACGAAAAAAGCAAAACACAAAATGACAAAATAAGACAAAAAACACAAGCGAGACAAAAAGGGAACGACAAACAACAAAAATCAGAAAACGATAAAAACATGAGGAAAGACAAAAGTCAGACAAAAAACAAGACAAAATATTACAAAAATGAGACTAACGACACAAAACAAAGCAAAAAAGAGACAAAAAATTAGACAAAAATCACAAAGCGATGGCGGTGGTGGTGGTGGTGATGATGATGATGATGGTGATGATGATGATGGTAATGGTGATGATGGTGGTGGTGATGATGATGATGGTGGTGGTGATGATGATGGTGGTGATGGTGATGATGGTGGTGATGGTGATGATGGTGGTGGTGATGATGATGATGGTGGTAATGATGATGATGGTGGTGGTGATGGTGATGATGATGGTGGTGGTGATGGTGGTGGTGATGATGATGATGGTGGCGATGATGGTGATGATGATGATGGTGGTGGTGATGATGGTGGTGGTGATGGTGGTGGTGATGATGATGATAGTGGTGATGATGATGGTGATGATGATAGTGGTGGTGATGATGATAGTGGTGGTGATGATGATGATGGTGGTAATGATGGTGGTGGTGATGATGGTGGTGGTGGTGGTGATGATGATGATGGTGATGATGGTGGTGGTGGTGATGGTGATGATGATGATGATGGTGGTGGTGGTGGTGATGATGATGATGGTGGTGATGATGGTGGTGGTGGTGATGTGATGATGGTGGTGATGATGATGGTGGTGATGATGATGATGATGGTGGTGGTGGTGGTGATGATGATGATAATTAGACCGTCAGCAGCTGATTCTCACCTGATGATTCTGTTATTGAGCTTCACTGTTCAGAATAAACCAGTTTCCACCAGTTTACCCAGTGTGTCTCTTTCTTCTGTAGATCTGCCGTCTGTGTTTTCAGCACAACACTCCTTTAGATGCTATCGCTCAGTTCAGGAAACACATCGACCTGTGTAAGAAGAAGATCGGCAGCGCTGAGCTGGCCTTCGAACACGCCGCCTGGATGTCCAAGCAGTGAGTGAACAACCATCTACAGTCATGGACCAAAGCATTGGAACCCCTGGAGATTTTCCACAAAATTCACCATTTCTCCCAGAAACTGTTGCAGTTCCAAATGTTGTTGGTATACATGTGTTTATTTCCTTGACATGAAAAAACACAAAAAAGCAGAAGAAAAAAGACAAAACTGACAGAATTTTACAGAAAACTCAAAAATCGGTCCGGACATCATTGTTGGCAAACCTCAGCTCAGTATTTGGTTGCACACCCTTTGGTAGAAATAACTGAAACCAGTGTCTTCCTGTAACCATCAACGAGCTTCTTACTCCTCTCAGATGGAGTTTTGGACCACTCTTCTTTTACAGACTGCTCCAGGTCTCTCAGATTTGAAGGGTTCTTTCTAGAAACAGCAGTTTTCAGATCTCTCCAGAGGTGTTCAATGGGATTTAGATCTGGACTCACTGCTGCCACTTCAGAACTCTCCAGAACTTTGTCTCCAACCATTTCTTGGTGCTATCTGAGGTATGTTTGGGGTCATTGTTCTGCTGGAACACACATGACCTCTGATTCAGACCCAGCTTTCTGACACTAGGCCCTATATTGGGGTCCAAAATATTTTGATAGTCTCCAGATTTCATGATTCCTCACACCGTCAGCAGAACAACCCCAGAACATCTTTGAACCTCCACCATGTCTGACTGTAGGTACTGTGTTCTTTTCTTTGTAGGCCTCATTCCGTTTTCTGTAAACAGTAGAATGACGTGCTTTTCCAGAAAGCTCCACCTTAGTCTCATCTGTCCACTAAACATTCTCCCAGAAGGACTGAGGCTTACTCAGGTACATTTTTACAAACTCCAGTGTGTCTTTTTATGTCTCTTTGTCAGCAGTGGGGTTCTCCTCGGTCTCCTGCCATAGATCTTCTTCTCATTCAGATGACAACGTATGGACCGAGCTGACACTTTTGCACCCTGAGTCTGCAGGATCTGCCTGGATCTGTGTGGAAGTTGACTAAGGATGTTTAGCCACCATTCAGACTATCCTGGGTTTCATTCTTTCATCAGTTTTTCTCTTCCGTCCCCATCCAGGGAGATTAGCCACAGTTCCATGGGTTATAATCTTCTGCATTATTTTACACACAGTGGACAAAGGAACTTCCAGATCTCTGGAGATGGTCTGGTAACCTAGAGATTGTTCATATTTTTACACAACTTCTTACGTCCTCAGACACTTCTGGGCTCTTCTTCCTCTTCTCCATGCTTGGTGTGACACACATTGAGTCAACTTTTAGACATTCTAACTGATTCAGGTGTGAATTCTATGTTAGCAGCACCTCTTACTGCCACAGGTGAGTTTAAACGAGCATCACATGCTTGAAATATAATGATTTAACCACAGCTTTAAAAGGATGCCAATAATTTTGACCGGCCCATTTTTTGAGTTTTGTGTAAAATTATGTCAGTTTTGTCTTTTTTTCTTCTGCTTTTTTTGTGTTTTTCCATGTCAAGGAAATAAACACATGTATACCAACAACATTTGGAACTGCAACAGTTTCTGAGAGGAATGGTGAATTTTGTGGAAAAACTCCAGGGGTGCCGTGACTGTACGTGATGCAGTAAACAGCCGTCACATCAACCTGATTAAGACGTATAATTCATAGGAAATGGTACAACAGGAAACTAGAACAATAAAAGCAGCTCCAGGATGCTGTCTGTGAGCCCGTTAGAGAGTTTTTACTCTGTATACTAATTAGATGAGAAAACTTAAAACAGGACAGTCGTGTTAAATGTGGAAATAAAACAGTTTATTTCAGGATTTACTCACAAACAGAAGTGTTAAAACCTTCATCAGGATCAGTCTTTATACCTGATTCTGGACTAGTGCTGTGTACAGTAGTAAAAGTACACCCAGATCCTGAGTGTCTCTGTGCTGCTGACAGGTTCCAGTCCTTCGGGGAGCTCTTTGATGAAGCCATAAAGTTGGGTCTGACGGCCATCCAGACCCAGAACCCTGGATTCTACTACCAGCAGGCTGCATGCTACAGCCAGGACAGGAAACACCAGGCCCAGCAGCTCTGTCAGGTAACAAATCACCTCCCAATAATTGAAATTAACACCTGTTAACCCTCGTTTCGTCCTGTGGGTCAAATTGACCCGTTTTAAAGTTTGAAAATGTGGGGGAAAAAAATAATATTTTAAAAGTGAAACTTTTGATGTCCACATTTTCAACATTTTTGGGAAATCTTTGAACATTTTTTGGTGGAAAAAACGAAATGTTAAAAATGTTTCTTAAGAACATTCACAAACAAAATCTACCAAAATCCAGCAAATTTCGCTGGATTTTGGTAGATTTTTATGTGAATGTTCTTAAAGAAAATATAAGAAGTTTCACTGATATATATAGAATCACTTTAGATATTTTTAGGATTTTTTGGAAGATTTTTACTCGTTTTTTGAAAATATTTACAAGAATTTTCTTGCCAAATGTGGAGGATTTTTTGAAAATAAAACTTTTAAGAGAAACTTTTAAGGAATTATTGGAATTTTCTTCCTTAAGGTTTTGCAAATTTTCAGAAATTTGGGGAATTTTTTTGCTGAATTTTTGGATTTTTTCCTGACATGGAAACAATATTTTTTGGTGCCTGTAAATGAGGACAACAGGAGGGTTAAATTAATTTTCCTGTTAGGGTGGAGTCAGTTAACAGTTTATTTTTATTTTCCTGTTAGGGTGGACTCGGTTACCCGTCTCCTGACCCGCTGGACACCCAGACTGCAGGACTGGACTTCTATGGACAGAGACCCTGGAGACAAGGACACCAGAGTAGGTCTAACCTGTTACTGAAGAATTAGTGCCACCTGGGGCTCATATTTCACCAATCAGCTCCTAATAATCATGTGGTGGTAGATAATATCAGCCTTCTTTTACTCATTTCTCTAGACTGGGTAACACTGGAGCTGTGTTTGAATGTAAATGAACTGTAGCAGTAAAACAGGACTTGTTTATGGTTGTATTTGCAGGTATCGATCCTCCAGATGCAGAGAAGGAGAAGACGGGGATTCTAGCTCTGCAGATTAAAGAGCGAGATGTTCCTCATTCTGTAAGAACAAACTCTGAACGCTGTGAGAAGTCCTGGAGTTCAGTCATCTGCTTAAAGCCGGAGTTAAAACCAGCTGTGAATAGAATGGCCTCATGTTTCTGTCTGTTCATCACGTTATTTAGAGCTGCAGTGTTTCTACTGAGCTCCAGCTAAATATGGATCTTCTGATTCCAAACCTCCTTCACAGATCCATCTCTGTGTTTTATTCTCTGAAGCTGCTGTTTTATTCTGCTGTTTCCTTCTGTTTCTGCAGGAGCTGATCATCGCCCTGCTCAGTAACGCCGTCGCCCAGTTCAAGAAGTACAAATGTCCTCGGATGAAGAGTCACCTCAGTACGTATCAGTGGTTTAGATTTCATGTTCTCACTGCTGTAGGAGACATCTGGTCCCTGGAGGAGATGGAACATTACAGATCTTGATTACCTTGACAGTTTTGGTGAAAACTTTCGCCAGGCCAACCACGCCGTAATGGCATGCCCTGGTGAGCCCAATGGACCCGACCACCCCACCAGGCACACCGCAACCCCACCGTCCTATTTCTTCTGGACTTGAGTATCCCAGGTGTGGGACAGCATGAAGCCACCCTCGTCCCTGTTCATGACCTCCTGATCTCCATAGACTCCTTCATCCAGAGTTTTAGTTTGTTGCCTTCAGTTCCGATGATTCTTGCCCCGTCCCAGTCCATGATATGATTGTTCCTCCGCCCAACGAACGGCAGAGTTCTGTGACGATCGGCGTACGTTTGTCTGTCTGTCTGTGTGAAACATTACTGAAGCACGGAGCAACAGATTTGGATGAAATTTTCAGAGAAGGTCAGAAATGACACAATGACCAAGTGATTAGATTTTGGCAGTGATGCGGCTTATAGTCAGATTTCATCCGTCAAAAATGTTACGTCAACTGAGCAGCCTTGGAGGAGTACTGCGCTCTCTGAGTGCTTTTCTAGTTCCTTTTGCAGTGGTCTGATGTTGTAGATTTGAGATTTTCCTGTAGTGCTTTTTCTTTCTGAGATCTTGTGAGTCGTGTTGTCGTCTGAAAAATCTGCCGGTTGACAGTCAGACTGTCAGTGAGACACTTCTGAAGAAGGCGAAAGTTTTTGTTGAAACTGTCCAGAAGGTAATCAAGATCTGTCGATTCATTCTATGTCTGAACAAAAGAACTCAGAACTACTGTATTAACAAGAAGACACGATGAACGTTTCTGAGCTGTTAGGAAATGGAACATGTCTACAGTGATGCTGGAAGCAGATTGAAGCTCATGTAAAGAAAATGAAATGTTTTTTAGCCGTCCACAGAAGTTTCTTTCATAGTTGAATCCCAACACAGTCGTCTTAGTGTTTGTCTGATTGTGTCTCCTCAGTGGTGCAGATGGGAGAAGAATATTATCACGCTAAAGACTACACCAAGGCTCTGAAGTAAGTCAGCCACTGCTCTAATGAAGATGATTCCTCTCATGTCAAACCCTGAACTCTGTTCTACAGAAGCAGGAATAAAGATCTGAACCTGTTTCCAGGCTGCTGGACTACGTGATGTGTGACTATCGGACAGAGCGGTGGTGGGCTCTGCTGACCTCCATCCTGACCACGGCTCTGCGTTGTGCTTACCTGATGGCCAGTGTGAAGGACTACATCATCTACTGCATGGAGCTGCTGGGCAGAGGTGAGCTGACCTTTGAGACAATCGTCTCAAATGTTCTAAACCAGGTTCCCTGAGAACATTCGTAGGTCGGTTCTGTCCAGGAAAGAAGTAAAATTCCTGTAGAACTGGTCAGTAAATGCTTAATGAGGAATCCTACTGTGTAGAAGCTGCTGGTCCATCCAGGCCTTCAGATTAAACACTCTGAGGTTCAGCAGACTGTCCACAACCCATTAGTGACAGAAAAAAAAAATGCATGACATTTTAGTATAAAACTTAGAAGTATCTCTTGTCTTATAGCTTCAACCTTGAAGGAGGAGCAGAAGTCCAAGATTGAGAAGAATCTCATCAAAGTCCTGATGGTGAGTCAGAGTTCTCCAGAGAGATGGAGATTCGTGAGTCAGCAGGTATGTTGAGCTTAAAGTCAGAGTTTTCACTGTCACAAAGGTTGTTCAGGTTTAACCTGCTCCATCTCCATGGTAACTGATGCTGTGGAGCTGGATCTCCATGGTAACTGATGCTGTGGAGCTGGATCTCCATGGTAACTGATGCTGAGGCGTTAGATCTCCATGGTAACTGATGCTGTGGAGCTGGATCTCCATGGTAACTGATGCTGAGGAGCTGGATCTCCATGGTAACTGATGCTGTGGAGCTAGATCTCCATGGGAACTGATGCTGAGGAGCTGGATCTCCATGGTAACTGATGCTGAGGAGCTGGATCTCCATGGTAACTGATGCTGAGGAGTTAGATCTCCATGGTAACTGATGCTGTGGAGCTGGATCTCCATGGTAACTGATGCTGAGGAGTTAGATCTCCATGGTAACTGATGCTGAGGAGCTGGATCTCCATGGTAACTGATGCTGAGGAGTTAGATCTCCACGGTAAATCTCTAAGGGAAGAATTTTTATCTGTAAATCAGCTGATCTGTATGTTACCAAAACCACTGAATGAAGCTGTTACAGTAGAAGAACCTTCAGAACCATGTTGGTCCTGTAGGTTTCGGTCCATTAGGTCATCGTTAGCCTCCCACACATTGATCAGTAATGATCCGCTATCCAGCGGTCTGCCAGGTCACTCACCAGGAAAATCTGTTAAAGTTGTTCATGGAATTATTTTCAGAATGAGGTTCCTGATGCAGAGCCGGACTCTGATCCGTCCTCTGTCAGCGCTGCCCGGTCCCTGTGGACCGACCGCATGGCTCTGGCCGGGTCCAATGAGCTGACTGTAGAGGTTCAAGACTACATCCCATTCAGTGAGTAAACAATCACTGGAACAGCAATATAAGACTGGTTTATTACTTTACTGCTGTTTGTTAACTGGAATGAAAACCTGAGACCAGTTTGTAGTGTTCAGTGGTTCAGTGTTGAATGATGTTTATAACCTGATAAACCAGTTAGTCCTGTAGTTATGATGTTTATAACCTGATAAACCAGTTAGTCCTGTAGTTATGATGTCTATAACCACTGATAAACCAGTTAGTCCTGTAGTTATGATGTCTATAACCACTGATAAACCAGTTAGTCCTGTAGTTATGATGTTTATAACCTGATAAACCAGTTAGTCCTGTAGTTATGATGTCTATAACCTGATAAACCAGTTAGTCCTGTAGTTATGATGTTTATAACCTGATAAACCAGTTAGTCCTGTAGTTATGATGTCTATAACCACTGATAAACCAGTTAGTCCTGTAGTTATGATGTCTATAACCACTGATAAACCAGTTAGTCCTGTAGTTATGATGTCTATAACCACTGATAAACCAGTTAGTCCTGTAGTTATGATGTCTATAACCACTGATAAACCAGTTAGTCCTGTAGTTATGATGTTTATAACCTGATAAACCAGTTAGTCCTGTAGTTATGATGTCTATAACCTGATAAACCAGTTAGTCCTGTAGTTATGATGTTTATAACCTGATAAACCAGTTAGTCCTGTAGTTATGATGTCTATAACCACTGATAAACCAGTTAGTCCTGTAGTTATGATGTTTATAACCACTGATAAATCAGTTAGTCCTGTAGTTATGATGTCTATAACCACTGATAAACCAGTTAGTCCTGTAGTTATGATGTTTATAACCACTGATAAACCAGTTAGTCCTGTAGTTATGATGTTTATAACCTGACAAACCAGTTAGTCCTGTAGTTATGATGTTTATAACCACTGATAAACCAGTTAGGCCTGTAGTTATGATGATTATAACCACTGATAAACCAGTTAGTCCTGTAGTTATGATGTTTATAACCTGACAAACCAGTTAGTCCTGTAGTTATGATGTTTATAACCTGACAAACCAGTTAGTCCTGTAGTTATGATGTCTATAACCTGATAAACCAGTTAGTCCTATAGTTATGATGTCTATAACCACTGATAAACCAGTTAGTCCTGTAGTTATGATGTCTATAACCCGATAAACCAGTTAGTCCTGTAGTTATGATGTCTATAACCTGATAAACCAGTTAGTCCTATAGTTATGATGTCTATAACCACTGATAAACCAGTTAGTCCTGTAGTTATGATGTTTATAACCTGATAAACCAGTTAGTCCTGTAGTTATGATGTTTATAACCACTGACAAACCAGTTAGTCCTGTAGTTATGATGTTTATAACCACTGATAAACCAGTTAGTCCTGTAGTTATGATGTTTATAACCTGATAAACCAGTTAGTCCTGTTGGTGTTCATGTTAATACCCATTCTAATGTTTTCTATCTGTGGTCCAGTCCAGTGTAAATCCAGGTTCCAGTCTCCCAGTTTCCATGTGGACCAGCCCATCCAGCTGCAGGTTTTCCTCCGAGTCGACTGTCCTCATCCTGTTAACTTCCACAAGCTGGCTGTCAGCCTCAGTAACCAGGTAACCTCCACTGATTAAACTAACCAGGTAACCAGCTGATTAAACTAACTGTGTGTGTGTGTGTTCAGGAGTATAACCAGTGGTGTGTGGTGGAGGCGGGTCAGGAGAACATGACTCTCTTTCCTGGAAAAACCAAATGCTACAACTTCAGCTTCGTGGCAAAAACCGAAGACGTCGGCAAGAAGATCGAGGTGAGGCGATGTTTTGGTAGATGTTTAACCCTCGTGTCGTCCTGCAGGTCAAATTAACCTGTTTTAAAGTTTGAAAATGTGGAAAAAAATATATTTTCACAGTGAAACTTCTGATGTCCACATTTTCAACATTTTTGGGAAATCTTTGAACATTTTTTGGTGGGAAAAAGAAATGTTCAAAATGTTTCTGAAGAACATTCACAAAAAATCTTGGAAGTTTTACTGATATA
This sequence comes from Amphiprion ocellaris, assembly GCF_022539595.1. Lineage (NCBI taxonomy): Eukaryota > Metazoa > Chordata > Actinopteri > Pomacentridae > Amphiprion > Amphiprion ocellaris. The sequence continues at coordinate 1,328,736 of NC_072778.1, read as the reverse complement.
TCTGGAATCCCTGCAGATATTTTTAGGATTTTTTTGGAAGACTTTTATTCAGTTTTTGAAAATATTTACAAGAATTTTCTTGCCAAATTTGGGGGATTTTAAAACTTTTAAGGGAAACTTTTAAGGAATCATTGGAATTTTCTTCCTGAAGGTTTTGCAAATTGTCAGAAATTTGAAGAATTTTTTTGCTGAATTTTTGGATTCTTTTCAGACAAGGAAACAATATTTTTTGGTGCCCATAAATGAAGACAACAGGAGGGTTAATAGAACAGATATGAACTAATGTTTAATCTTTAGATGACGGGTGTGGAGGTGATGCTGGGCAGCGACTCCGGCCGCTGTGTGTTTCTGAGCTGGAGGGGAGCTGGAGGAGATGCTGCTTCTACCCATGAGGCTTTGCAGGCCAGCAGGTCATCACGGCGATGGGGGCGGGGCTTGGAGAGTCGTCAGGACGTGGACTGGGACAGCCTGAACCTGCAGCCCAGCACCATGTAAGAACATCCGTCTGCAGGATCCTCTGAGGTAAAACCAGTACGTCTGACGGTTGTCTTCATGTTCAGGATCATCTCCAGAGTCCCGAAGATCTCTGTCCAGCTGAGCCACCAGCCTCCGGCTCTGACTAATGAGATGTTCTGCATCAGCCTCACAGTCCAATCACAGGAGGGGACCGTGGCGAAGGACGTCAAACTGACCGCCGGCCTCAAACCAGGTAGCAGACGGAGCTCCTCCTGATCCCTCAGGGTTTCATTTCCAGATTAAACTCTGTGTTTTTACCGGGATCTATAAAGGTTTTATCTGGATCAGTATTGATTGTTGGTGATTAAAAATGACAGGTAACTGATAAAGATGAAATGTTCTACATTAACAGCAGGAACCCGACATTCAGAACCAGATTACCGTAGTTCATTAAAAAGGAATACTATGAATGAACATGTAGAGATGACATCAGAGTCACATGACATCAGGACTATTTACTGATCAATCGATTGGTTTAGATCAGGGGTGTCCAACATGCGGCCAGCGGACCAAAACCGGTCCTCCAGAGGGTCCGATCAGGTCCTCAAAGTGTAAAAATTCCAGAGAAGACATTAACTGCAGATTGTAAATTAGCAAAACTATACATTTAAAATCATTTCTAGACCATGACAAGTTGTTTGGATCATAAAGTAAAATACTAGATTGTTCATTGTTCTTTTGTCGTTGTGTGTTTCATTTTTCTAATATTTTGTCTTGTTTTTGTTGTTTTTGTCTGATCTTTGTTGTTTGTTTCATGTTTTTGTTGTTTTGTGTTTCCTTTTTGTTCACTTGGTTTATTTGTCTTGTTTGTGTCATTTTATGTTTTGCTTTATTTGTCGTTTTGTGTTTTTTTGTCTCACTTGTGTTTCTCTACTTTTTTGTCTTATTTGTGTAATTTGTAGAATTTTTTTGTCTCATTATTGTCGTCAATTCATTTTTTTGTCGCTGTGTAACTTTTTTGTCATTTTTTTTGTCTCTTGTTTAGTTTCGTGTTGTTTGTCTCATTTTTTTCATTTTTCTCAGTTTTGTCATTTTGTGTTTTGCTTTATTCATTGTTTTGTGCATTAATTTTTGTCTTTTTTCGGTTTTTTTTGTCTTGCTTATGTCATTTGTCCATTTTTTTGTCGCTTTAAATTTTTTGTCGTATTTTTTGTCTCTTTTTTGCTTTGTTTCGTGTTGTTTGTCTAAATTTTTGTCATTTTTTCCCCTTGTTTTTATCTTAATGTAATATTTTGTCTTGTTTTTGGTGGGTTTTTTTGTCCTTTTTTGTCTGTCGTTTTGATCATAAAGTGAAATACTAGATTGTTCAGTTCCATGTAACTGTGATTAAAATTAGGAGTTGTGGTTATTTCTAGGTTATTCTGCTGTGGTTTTATTGGTCCGGTCCACTGGAGATCAGACTGGACTAAGATGAGTTGGACACCCCTGATTTAGATCAATAGCAGACTGTCTTTTAGTTGTCTGTCCCGTCTCTTTAATTTTCCACTAAGGTGCAGATGTTGGAGCTTCACTAGTTGTTGTTTTCCAGACTCTAGCTTAGCTGCTAGCTGTTAGCTGCTACCGTCTGCTAATGAGCTCATCAACAGCCTTCAGTGATTGACTGTTCATCACGACGTGTGTCCAATCAGAGAGAGCTGTGGGCGGGGCTGAGGTGATGATTGACAGAGAGGAGGCTGCTTCGGAGATAAAAGAGGACATCTGATTTGTTGTCAATAAAAGTATTAATACCAATAATGAGAAAAGTGTCTGGTTGTGTTCAGGGCAGGACGCTAACCTCAGTCAGTCGACCCACGTGACCCTGGATGGGTCGAAGGTTTGTGATGAAGGTTCTCCTGCTCTGCTGCCTGATGTTCCTCTGGGAGATCTGAAACCAGGAGAGAAGGTACAGAGATGTCTGATGTCTACCCCTCACCTGCAGCTCCACACAGACTGACTGATTGTGTTGTTGTAGCTGGAGAGAAGTGTTTATGTCCGCTGTGTGTCCACCGGACCGAGGGTCTTCCTGTTCCATGTGGCCTACAGCATCTCCACCATGGTGGAGGGACGCGGCATCGTCTGTAAATGTCACAAGGTGAGAAGCTGGAAGGATCACAGGTTGAACCCAGGTAGAACAGCTGGTTTGAGTTTAACTGATCATCTGTTTACTCTCCAGGATGAGACAGTAACCATAGAAACCGTGGTCCCGTTCGAGGTGTCGGTGAAGTTTGTCTCCACAAAGGTTAGTTCTTCATGACTACTGTGTTCATCGGTTCATCAGTGTGTTCAGAACCGTGGTTTTATCTGTTCCTCTGTGTTTTCAGTTTGAGCCGCTGGACCGCGTCGCCATGGAGATTCCCTTCCTGCTGATGACAGACGTCCTGTCGTTGTCTCCATGGCCTCTGATGCTCAGCTCCTCCTCTCTGCAGCTGCAGACTATGACCAGCAACACGGCACAGCTGCAGTCCCAGCTGCATGAAGGTAGCAAAGACTCCTACTTACCCCAACCCTTACCCTACCCTAGCTATAACCATAACCCAACACGGCACAGCGACAGTCCCAGCTGCATGAAGGTAGGAAAGACTCCTACCCAACCTTAACCCTAACCTTAACCTTACTAACCCTACTAACCCTAACTCAGAGTCTTGCTAATAAAACCCACTATTACTATTACTATTACTGTGTTTATAAAGCGACTGTATCACACGGTGTGTTTTACTGACTGTACCATGCTGCGTGTTTTACTGACTGTACCACACGGTGTGTTTTTTACTGACTGTACCACACTGTGTTTTACTGACTGTACCACACACTGTGTTTTACTGACTGTACCATGCTGCGTGTTTTACTGACTGTACCACACGGTGTGTTTTTTACTGACTGTACCACACTGTGTTTTACTGACTGTACCACACACTGTTTTTTACTGACTGTACCACGCTGTGTGTTTTACTGACTGTACCACACGGTGTGTTTTTTACTGACTGTACCATGTGGTGTGTTTAACTGACTGTACCACACTGTGTTTTACTGACTGTACCACACTGTGTTTTACTGACTGTACCACACGGGGTGTTTTTTACTGACTGTACCATGTGGTGTGTTTTACTGACTGTACCACACTGTGTTTTACTGACTGTACCACATGGTGTGTTTTACTGACTGTACCACACTGTGTTTTACTGACTGTACCACATGGTGTGTTTTACTGACTGTACCACGCTGTGTGTTTTACTGACTGTATCACACGGTGTGTTTTACTGACTGTACCACACGGTGTTTTTTACTGACTGTACCACGCTGTGTGTTTTACTGACTGTACCACGCTGTGTCTTTTACTGACTGTACCACACGGTGTTTTTTACTGACTGTACCACACTGTGTGTTTTACTGACTGTACCACGCTGTGTGTTTTACTGACTGTACCACATGGTGTGTTTTACTGACTGTACCACGCTGTGTGTTTTACTGACTGTACCACACGGTGTGTTTTACTGACTGTACCACGCTGTGTGTTTTACTGACTGTACCACACTGTGTTTTTTACTGACTGTACCACACGGTGTGTTTTACTGACTGTACCACGCTGTGTGTTTTACTGACTGTACTACGCTGTGTGTTTTACTGACTGTACCACGCTGTGTGTTTTACTGACTGTACCACGCTGTGTGTTTTACTGACTGTACCACACGGTGTGTTTTTTACTGACTGTACCACGCTGTGTGTTTTACTGACTGTACCACACGCTGTGTGTTTTACTGACTGTACCACACGGTGTGTTTTTTACTGACTGTAACACACGGTGTGTTTTACTGACTGTACCACGCTGTGTGTTTTACTGACTGTACCACGCTGTGTGTTTTACTGACTGTACCACACGGTGTGTGTTTTACTGACTGTACCACACGGTGTGTTTTTTACTGACTGTAACACACGGTGTGTTTTACTGACTGTACCACACTGTGTTTTACTGACTGTACCACACGGTGTGTTTTACTGACTGTACCACGCTGTGTGTTTTACTGACTGTACCACACGGTGTGTTTTTTACTGACTGTACCACGCTGTGTCTTTTACTGACTGTACCACACTGTGTTTTACTGACTGTACCACACGGTGTGTTTTACTGACTGTACCACGCTGTGTGTTTTACTGACTGTACCACACGGTGTGTTTTTTACTGACTGTACCATGTGGTGTGTTTAACTGACTGTACCACACTGTGTTTTACTGACTGTACCACATGGTGTGTTTTACTGACTGTACCACGCTGTGTGTTTTACTGACTGTATCACACGGTGTGTTTAACTGACTGTACCACGCAGTGTGTTTTACTGACTGTATCACACGGTGTGTTTTACTGACTGTATCACACTGTGTGTTTTACTGACTGTACCACACTGTGTTTTACTGACTGTACCACGCTGTGTGTTTTACTGACTGTACCACACTGTGTTTTACTGACTGTACCACGCTGTGTTTTACTGACTGTACCACATGGTGTGTTTTACTGACTGTACCACACTGTGTGTTTTACTGACTGTACCACGCTGTGTTTTACTGACTGTACCACATGGTGTGTTTTACTGACTGTACCACGCTGTGTGTTTTACTGACTGTATCACACGGTGTGTTTTACTGACTGTACCACGCTGTGTGTTTTACTGACTGTACCACGCTGTGTGTTTTACTGACTGTACCACGCTGTGTTTTACTGACTGTACCACATGGTGTGTTTTACTGACTGTACCACGCTGTGTGTTTTACTGACTGTACCACACTGTGTTTTACTGACTGTACCACACGGTGTGTTTTACTGACTGTACCACACTGTGTTTTACTGACTGTACTACACTGTGTTTTACTGACTGTACCACACGGTGTTTTTTACTGACTATACCACACTGTGTTTTTTACTGACTGTACCACGCTGTGTGTTTTACTGACTGTACCACACTGTGTTTTACTGACTGTACCATGCTGTGTCTTTTACTGACTGTACCACACGGTGTTTTTTACTGACTGTACCACACTGTGTGTTTTACTGACTGTACCACACTGTGTTTTACTGACTGTACCACGCTGTGTGTTTTACTGACTGTACCACACTGTGTTTTACTGACTGTACCACGCTGTGTGTTTTACTGACTGTACCACACTGTGTTTTACTGACTGTACCATACGGTGTGTTTTACTGACTGTACCACGCTGTGTGTTTTACTGACTGTACCACGCTGTGTGTTTTACTGACTGTACCACACTGTGTTTTACTGACTGTACCACACTGTGTTTTACTGACTGTACCACACTGTGTTTTACTGACTGTACCACACTGTGTGTTTTACTGACTGTACCACACTGTGTTTTACTGACTGTACCACACGGTGTGTTTTACTGACTGTACCACGCTGTGTGTTTTACTGACTGTACCACGCTGTGTGTTTTACTGACTGTACCACACTGTGTTTTACTGACTGTACCACACTGTGTTTTACTGACTGTACCACACTGTGTGTTTTACTGACTGTACCACACTGTGTTTTACTGACTGTACCACACTGTGTGTTTTACTGACTGTACCACACTGTGTTTTACTGACTGTACCACGCTGTGTGTTTGTGGTTCAGTGGTTCTTCAGACCAGTGAATGTGCCAGCGAGTGTTTCTGTCTGCGATGTCCAGTTCAGACCAGCAACAGCAGCACTGTAGCTACAGGACAGTACCTGATATCCTGGAGGAGGTCAGTCCTGCATGTACTCTATCTACTCTATCTACTGTGTGTATAATCGGCTGATCAGTCTTAAACATTCGTCTGAACATCCTCTTGTGTCTGACAGAAAGTCGTCCGGTGCTGACGGTCCTCTGGTCCAGACCACGGTGACTCTACCTCACGTCATCCTGGAGTCCGTCCCCCTTTACATCCACGCTGGTCAGTGAACACACCTTCTGTTGTCCTTCCAGCTGCTGGTTGTTGAACATTTTCCTCTCAGTAAATGTTTCTGAGTTCAGTTGTGTTTTTGTGATGCAGATTTACCTTCCTTTGGGCGAGTCAGAGAGTCTCTTCCGGTTCGTTACCACATAGAGAACAGAACCGGTCTGGTCCAGGAGGTGGAGATGGCTGTGGAGCCGTCTGATGCCTTCATGTTCTCCGGACTAAAGCAGGTACAGCTTGGTTCAGAGATCTGAAAGCGGCGTTTCTGTCAGCTGCTTTAAAACATGTTGGAGAAGAATCAGGAGAAGTGATACAACAAAGCAGCATTCATGCAAGGATTGTCAGCATCACTTCTGAGGAGTGTCTCTATCCTCAGGTATATATGCAGTAGACAGGAAGGCCATATTTAGGTTACAATCCAAATATGGTGACATCTTTGTCTGTTCAGGAGCGCCACCTGGACAATAATTTAATCATGTTTTCTTTACCACGGTTGTCTCTCACTCGTATGTTTTCATTGGCAGGTATCTGTCTGTCTCAGGGCCGTATTAGGAGCACAGAGTTCATAAACATGTTTACAGCCTCAGTTTGGGAGCAGCAGGAGGAACAGGCGGCAAGGATGACAAACTGTAGGATAATTTGGGCTGAATTACTTTAGGCCTGAGAAACAGTTTTTTTTCCCTTCACAAAACACAGTTTAGTGTTTCTCTAATGAGCTGTTCATGGAAGCATCAAAGTTCTTTAGAGTCCTGATGAAGAGAACAGTGTCCAAACATTTGTCTGTTTAACCCTCATCAGTACACCTGGGGAACATGCAGGTATATAAGTTGTCATATTTTTTATTTATTAGTTGGATTTTTCAGTCCCTTTAGGTAGTCGTCTCCCACAGAGTTTCCATCACATAAACCAAAGCTGATCTGATTTCAACCAGGTTTATGGTGTTTATACAATAAAATCATTTGGGGCCCATGGGGCCCCCAGCAGGACTGTGCATCTTTTATTTATGTGTGTTTGTGTTGCTCTTGTGATCACTGCTGCAGTTGCGTTGTGTTTCATTCAGTGTTCTTACACTAATATTGTCAGTAATGTCAGTAATCATCAGTAGTAATTTCATTGTTTCTTTCATATTTGTATCTATAAACGACACACGTTTTAGGAAAATCTACACTGAGAGGATATGGACAGGTACAGAAATATGAAACAGATGAATTACTGCTGGAAGTGTACGGATTAATAGGTTTATCCACGTGTACTGATGAGGGTTAAAGGCTGTTTTAGAAATTCAGTTAAATTCAGTTCATTTCTGTAGCACCACTGATGAAATATGTCTAAAGGAGTTCTGCTGCTGAAGTGTGTTGATCCGTTAAGGAGATTTGAAGCTGAAATGTCCCGTTTCCATCTCTGAAGCTCCAAACAGACCCAGTGTTTCCTGTGTTTAGGTTCGTCTCCGTATCCTTCCTGGCTCAGAGCAGCAGATGCTGTATAATTACTACCCTCTGATGGCCGGTTACCAGACGCTGCCCCAGCTGAACATCAGCCTGCCGCGCTGCTCCACCTCCAACACCAACGCTCTGAGACGCTTCCTGCCGCAGCGCATCTTCGTCAAGGTAACCAAACACAAACGCTGATATCAGTAGAGGATTATCTCATCTTGACTGAGCGTACAGAAACTCGCTGCTGTTTTAAACTCCTTCTCCTCTGCAGCCTCAGGGTCGAGAGCTGGACGATGCCTCCATCGCTGCAGCCTGATCACAGAATAAGCCGTTTAGATCCACATCTTCTCGTTGTTTGTATCGTCATTTTTTAACCAGTTCCCAATAAAATGATCTAAACATGGCTGAAGCAGCTGTTTGTATCTGAATTCTCCACTGTGATCTGAGCGACGTCCTGCCCACACTTTAACATCCCCACTGGACCAATGTGGAGAAAAGTTCTTTTCATGTAAAATATTAGCAAACGTCTGTGCTGCAGTTTGTTCTTCTAAACTTTCACACAAAGATTTTCATTTTTAAGTCATGTTTATCTGTCCTCGGCCTCCTTTATTAGCATTGATCAGTAGTGGCCCTAAAATCAGACCCATCTTTACTGTAAATACGAGAACAAATGTTTCCACAGAAATATTATGAACACTATTAGTTTGTGGTTGTTCAGGAAAATGTCTGTTTGTGTGCAAAGTGAATGTGATGAACTGATGTTGATCTAACAGTGAAACCATGAATGAATCCGATCGAAACATGACGGAGGTTTGATTAAACTGAAGTGATGCAAACTCGTGTCTGAATGTTTCTATGGATTCTTTAATGGAAATGTGAGATGGAAAGATATAATATCTAATGATCTGTTGGTAGAAAACAGTTTAGGTTTGACTCTGGACTTTAACTGTGAGACGAACAGGTTAAAGCTGTTTATCAGGTCTTTATTCAGGTTAAAGCTGTTTATCAGGTCTTTATTCAGGTTAAAGCTGTTTATCAGGTCTATTCAGATTTAACAGGACTTTATTCAGCGCTGTGGATCGTCTGTTTTCTCTGCCAACACTATGCTGAGGAAGCAGCTTTTAAAAAGTTAGTTTTGTTCTATTTCTGTAATGTTTTCACAACTAATTAGAAGATTTTCCTGTTTTTATGGTGCTATTAGCAAAATACTGCATTTTACAGAATGAAACTAAAAACATGACAATTATAGTATAAGTAGTATAGTATAAAAGTTAAAATTAATCACTTAAATGTGAGCTGATGCTGAACTGCATCAGCTCACATTCACCACATTATCAGTGGAATCTATCTATCTATCTATCTGTCTGTCTATCTGTCTGTCTGTCTGTCTGTCTATCTCTATCTGTCTATCTATATCTATCTATCTATCTATCTATATCTATCTATCTATCTATCTATCTATCTATCTATCTATCTATCTATCTATCTATCTATCTATCTATCTATCTATCTATCTATCTATCTATCTATCTATCTATCTATCTATCTATCTATCACCATCTTATCAGAATCACATTAGAGTGAATAAACATGACTTTTATAAACATACGGGGTCAATAATTAGATCTATTTATTCATTTGTCTCTTTATTTGTCATCCTTCTGCGCTGGTCTCCATCCGCCCAGTAGGTGGCGGTAAACGTCACTTCCGTCTGGTCCATCTCCCGCCACCAAACCCAGAAGAAGAAGCAGATCTCGCGATAGTTGTGTTGCGGATTCAAACTGTGGCGGTTTGTCGGATCTTTGACTGAAGGTAAATAAACGATTTATTAGTTCTCCTGTTTTAATTCACTTCCACAGTTAGTCTGTCCCGTAGCGGCTCTGCTGGAGGAAACCTCTCCGCTTAACGGCGTTGGTTCTAGTGTTAGTTCTGGTAGACCGAGACCAGTTATCTGTGGTTAGTTAGTAGTTAGCTTTAGCACGTTAGCCCACGTTCTGTTAAACGTCAACAGTCCGAAGTTTTTCCTAAAATCTGTGGAAATGGAGCCAGAAATAAAATTAAACTAATCTTTATTTAGAGACAGTGTTCCAAAGTGTTTCCTGAAGCAGCAGAATAGGACATAAAGGCATAAAATCATCAGCATTTAAGAGGCAGAACTATCTGAAACAGCGATGTTAAAAGTAAAAATAACACTGGGAGAAATAAAAGACAGTTCAAGGGAAATTAAAATAAAGTGAAGTCATGAATTCTCTCTGATTAAAGTCTGTTTACCCAACAGTTTCCTTTAGTTTACAGCTGAGCCACTGGAAAAGACAGAAAATGTTTTCACTGAATTTCTAGCATTAATTTAGGGTGTTTTAATCTCTGTTTAAAGACTTGTGTGTAATTTTTTTAAATAAATGTGTTGTTTATTTGATTTCTTTCTTCCTGCCTGAGCCTCTTGCCAGGTCATCGTTTGAAATGAGAAATTGTTCTCCACTAATATTACCTGGTACAATAAAGAATGAAAAAAAGAAACAAAAAACAAACTAAAAGATCAGAAATCCAACCAGGAGAGAGCATTAAAGTCATCAGAAAGATCTTTAAATCACTCCTAAAACCAGTAGATTGATCAGAAGCTTTAGTTTGTGATCTGATTGTTCACCTTCAGAATGTTTTTATAATATAAAACATAATTTATTACTGAAACAGAGACATTATAGTAGAAATATGACTGTGAACGTCTCAAACTGCACCAAAGGAATTATTCTCTCAGGTGTTTCCTGATAGAAAGTCTGGTTCATTTATCCTCAAGTATTACATCCATTTTTTTTTTTTTTAAAAACAAACAAAAATTTTCCATATGTGAATCGTTGGTTATTTATTTATTTTTACCAGATCACATAGTTATTCAGTTCCTCATAGTATTGAAAAACTGATTTTATTTTTTAATAACTGTTGTATTTTGCATTTTACAGAATTAAACATTTAAAATTAATTAAAAATAATAATACACATATTTTGAAAAGATATTAAGAGAATGTAAGTCTGCTGACATGGGCTGCCCTTTTATAGGATTTGTAGTGTTGCTTTGTCAAACTGTTGTCCATCGTGACACTGAATCCTTCCAAAGAGCAGCAGGTGTTTAAGTTTAGGAAGAAACTGCTGGTTTCTACAGCATAAAGCAGAGTTTAGACATCTGTCCACATCTGTGTTCAGATGTCAGCAGAGGAGGTGGAGCTGCTGAGGAGGCAGCTGAGGGAGAAGGAGGACCAGGTCCACCAGGCTGCTCAGGCTGGACTGGACCTCCTGAACCAGCAGGTGGAGCTGCAGAACCAGCTGGACAACCAGAGGGTGGAGATGACCAACGCTCAGGAGGTACCAAGATGATCCATCAGCAGAAACACAGCTTCATTTGTGATGTTTACAGGATGCCAGATGATCCATCAGTAGAACACTTGTGATGTTTACAGGATGCCAGATGTTCTCTCCTGAATGTAAAACAGTGTTTAACTGTTTAACTTCTGCTGATGATCAGACTAAGTGGACCCCTGCTGTGTTTTCAGGCCCTGGAACAGGACAAATACTCTCTGCAGAAGGAGGTGGAGCTGAAGACTCGGCTGTTGGTGTCTCTGCAGTCAGATTACGACTGTGTGAAGAAGCAGCAGGAGCAGCAGCTTCAAGAACAGCAGGAACATCTGGAGAGGAACCACAGTGTGGCGCTGAATGAGCTGCAGAACAAGGTAGACACCTGGTTTATTACCTGCTGGGACCAACAGGAAGTTAACAGCTTAGAACTCACTCAGTGGCCATTTTTGTAGTTCTCCTGTGAAACTGGATGGATCCAACAGAACCATAAATTCTGCTCTTCTGAAGCTTCACTGACTCCACTTTATTATCACCAACTGTTCCTAATAAAATGCTCCTTCTGGTGCCAGATGTTGAGGCTGCAGGCGGCTCTGGATGAATCTCAGCTGAATGAGAAGCAGCTGAAACACAAACTGAAGGTCCAGAGGGAGATGCTGAAACAGAAGATGGAGGAGCTGCAAGGTCTGAACGAACAAACCCAAAGTTCTCTGACGTCTGAGATGATGGAGGTCCAGATGAAGGTCATGGAGCTGGAGAACATCAAGGTGAGCAGACACTGGTACGTCTGAGTCAGTCTGGATGTTCCCTGACTGGTTGTATTATGGGATGCTTGTTGCAGGAGCAGCTGGAGCAGAACCTTCAGGAGTCTCAGTTCAGAGAGCAGCAGCTGGAAGTGGCCTCCAGCAGCCTCCAGCGTCACCTCCAGAGGGTCACTGAGGAGAAGGAGGACAGGGAGAGAGAAGCTGTGTCCTGCTTCAACGCTCTGGAGGTCAGACTGACTTATTATCTGGAATAAAACCGTTAATTATGGAGTCAAAAACTTTATTTGATCTCAGGTCAGTTTAAACTTTATCTGATCTCAGGTCAGTTTTAAACTTTATATTTATCTGATCTCAGGTCAGTTTTTATCACTTGTTCTGAGGAAGCGCTGAATCAGCTGCCCTTTAAAACCACAAAACTGTAGAGATGTTGGATCATATCTGGTTTATTTGTGCTGCTCATTAACTATATTATTATTATTATTATTATTATTATTATTAATAATAATAAACATTTGTTTGTCCAAACAGCCAATCACATTAATTAATAATATTAATGATTGTTCCATCTTGGACTAATGTGCAATAAGTACCTTTGCAAACCAGTATTTTATTGATTGTGGTGTTTTTTAAAATCTATTTATGCTGATATTTGCACTGATAATGTGCTTTAGTGTGATTTAGTTCAGGGTTCTTGTTTCTTTTTAATCATTGCTAAAAAATAAAAATTTGACTCAGAGTCACGTGCAAGAATTCCAATGTACCTGTACTGTGACATACCTGTGCAAATGGCAATAAATTCTATTCTATTCTATTCTATTTCTATTCTATTCTATTCTATTCTATTCTATTCTATTCTATTCTATTCTATTCTATTCTATCAGTTTGAGTTTAAATGAACCAAATGTCTGAATCTCAAACCAACATGTTCATGAAGCTTCTCTTTGTGTCTCATGATGTCAGAAATCTCGTGAGGCGAACCGAGACCTGCAGGTCCAGCTGGACCAGGTTCTTCAGCAGGCTCAGGATCCAGACAGCAGAGGGAACTCTCTGTTCGCTGAGGTCAGAACCAGCAGGAAGCTCTGCTCTTAGAGCTGATAGTTTAATCCAGGATCTGAAGGTTCTGCGATAGGGAACTTCATCTATGAACTTTGTTTCAGTTGGAGGACAAGCGGGCAGAGATGGAGCGAAAGCTGATCAGCATGAAAGTCCAGTACCAGTCGCTGCAGAAGATCCACGGCTTCAGCAAACAGCAGATGCAACGTATGAAGGTACCAGATGGGTTCTGGTTAGAACATGTTCTGTTTCCAGCTGGTCCGTGACCGTGTTCCGTGTTCAGGTCCAGATCGCCACCCTGATACAGCTGCAGGGCTCCCGGGCCGACCCGGCCCAACTGGAGAGGCTGCAGGCCATGCTGGCGGAGAAGAACGGCGAGATCCAGAGTCTGATGAGCAAACTGCAGAGGCTGGAGAAGGTGGAGGTGAGAACCAAAGAACATCAACATGGAGATACATTTTACTGACAGAACTACCGAAATCATGGAGATCTGTTAGTCTGATCAATCAGTCAATCAGTCAATCAATCAATCAGTCAATCGATCAGTCAATCAGCCAGTCAATCAATCAGTCAGTCCGATCGATCAGTCAATCAATCAATCAGTCTGATCAATCAATCAGTCAGTCTGCTCGATCGATCAATCAGTCAGTCAATCAGTCTGATCGATCAGTCAATCAATCAGTCTGATCGATCAATCAGTCAGTCTGCTCGATCGATCAATCAGTCAGTCAATCAATCAGTCTGATCGATCAGTCAATCAATCAATCAGTCTGATCGATCAGTCAATCAATCAGTCTGATCGATCAATCAGCCAGTCAATCAGTCTGATCGATCAGTCAATCAATCAGTCAATCGATCAGTCAATCATCCAGTCAATCAATCAGTCTGATCGGTCAGTCAATCAATCAATCAGTCTGATCGATCAGTCAATCAATCAGTCTGATCGATCAGTCAATCATTCTGATCTATAAGTCAATCAGTCTGATCGATCAGTCAATCAATCAGTCTGATCGATCAGCCAGTCAATCAGTCAGCCAGTCAATCAATCAGTCTGATCGATCAGTCAGTCAATCAGTCAGTCTGATCGATCAATCAGTCAATCAATCAGTCAGTCTGATCAATTGATCAATCAGTCAGTCAATCAATCAGTCTGATCGATCAGTCAATCAATCAGTCTGATCGATCAGTCAGTCAATCAGTCTGATCGATCAGTCAATCAATCAATCAGTCTGATCGATCAGTCAGTCAAGCAGTCAATCAATCAGCCAGTCAGTCAGTCTGCTCGATCAATCAGTCAATCAATCAGTCAGTCTTCTCGATCAGTCAGTCAGTCTGATCGATTGATCAATCAGTCAATCAATCAGTCTGATCGATTAGTCAATCAGTCAATCAATCAGCCAGTCAATCATTCAGCCAGTCAGTCAATCAGTCAGTCAATCAATCAGCCTGATCAATCAGTCAATCAATTAATCAGTCAATCAATCAGTCAACCAACCACCTAGTAATAAACTATTTAGAAATGTCTTTATCTTTAGAATAATTAAAGTTCTCCAGTATTTTCTGGTTTCTTTCCTCTGACATTGAACTGAAGATCTTTCTGAGGATCCACATTTTTACCGTTTTATTGATCAAACAGCTGATTGATTGCCTGAGAACATCACCAGCTGATCAGTCCACAGTGAGATTATTGATTAGTAGCAGCTGTGGTGTTAATAAGGACAGAGGAGAGACGTTTTAAATGAACTGATTTTAATCAATGAATTCTCAGGTCTGATAATTGATCATTCTGTGCAGCGATACAATCAAATTGATAAGTAATGGGTAATAATGGGCTTATAAGTCCCATAACTGAGATGATTCTTGCTGTAGATGCTGTTGAAGTCCCAGCCACTTCCTCCAGCTGAAGGTGGAGATGTTCAGGATGAAACCTACTACACCGACCTGCTGAAGATGAAGCTCAACAACTCTGTGTGAGTCCAGATGGACGAGTGTTGATTCATCTGATGCTACTGTGGAACAAATCACATTTAAATCACAGAAGACAAGCCAAGCATTATTGATTTTTACCAGATCTATTGATCAGTTCAGTCCCATGGTCCATCAGTCAGATGAAGTGATGGAGTTCTCTTGTAGTTGAAGAACAGCTCATTAGTTCATCAGGTCAGTTAGTGATCAAAAACCTGAAGGCTTTAATCACCTTCAGTTAATGTGTCTCTGTTTATATAGACGTACTTCTGTTACCCACTGAGGACAGAAACCCGGCATGGAAGTCCTCACAGTTAGAGTCCAGACCAGGGTTCGGGTTCAGGTTTAGACTAGTGTCAGGGTGAATGAATGTAAACTCTTTGTGTTTGTCCTCAGGAAGGAAGTGGAGCGTTTAGGAGATGAACTTTCCCTGCAGAGGATGAAGGCTCTGTCAGAGAGTCAGAGAGCTCTGGAGCTGGAGAGGAAACTGTTCACGTCTGAACGTCTGCTCAAACAGGTGAACCTCACCTGGAGGTCCACACATCAGGTTTATCAGTAGCTTCAGGAACTCTGATCTCCAGTCAGTTTCTACAGCATTAAAGACGTAAAAACCACAGCTTTGGTTTTACTGTTTTATTAATGTTAATATCTGCTTCCTGCTGCAGGCTCAGAGTGATAAAATCAAACTGCAGCTGAGAGTAGAAGAACTGCAGCACAAATACGAACCCAAAGGTAACCAGACTAAACCAGACTAAACTAATCCAGACTAAACTAATCCAGACTAGATTAAACCAGGCTAGACTAATCCAGACTAATCATTTGTGTTTCTTCATGTTTTCCATCGTAGACGTAAGAAAGAATCTCATCCAGAAGAGGAAGAAAGAGAAACTTCCTGTTGACATCACTTCCTCTGAGGAAACTGCACAGAAGGACAATCAGGGCATTGATACGACGACAGAGGTGACAAATGCTGAGACCCACACCTGTCCTCCAGGTGAGACTGTGAGCTCCCCACCAGGTGTTGTGGAAGTCTGTGACTGGGTCAGGACCAGAACCTGAGCTAGAAGCTGCTGATGAGTCATTCTTCATGTGTTTGTTGTTCCAGAGGCTGAACCTCGACCTGCTAAGTGTGTGAAGATCAGTGAGGAGGAGCCGATGGTGATTCCAGAGCTCAGGTCAGTTTGTCTTCCGTCTGTTCTGGTCCAGACGGGTTCCGGTCCAGACGGGTTCCATTTGGTTTCCTCGTCTGATCCTCTGCAGGTTTCATGATCTTCAGTAAGATTAGATCCAGATCAGTGGTTCCTTCAGCTAATTTATCACAGAGCCTCAGAAGGTCAGAGAGGCTTTCATGGAACCAGCAGAAGTTCTACTAGTCTGTAGGAAGTTAAACCTGTGGTGGTACGGTGGTTCAGCGGTTAGTACTGTGGCCTCACAGCTGGAAGGTTAGATCTGCTTCTGTTATTTATTCTCTGACATGTTTCATACAAATATGAACTAAACATGCAGCTGGATTTAATGCCAGAGCTGTACACCATAGCAGTAAACTATAAGTAGTTTCCATGTTAGTTGTACTTTGCATGTATCATCTGTCTTATCATGCATGTGTCAAACTGTGTGTTTTATGGTCCTTGTGTCCCCCCCACCTCTATCTCTATCCCTCTATCTCTACCTCCATCCCTCTATCTCTACCTCTCTACCTCTATCTCTACCTCTCTACCTCTATCTCTACCTCTCTACCTCTATCTCTACCTCTCTACCTCTATCTCTACCTCTCTACCTCTTCTGTCCCTCTCAACAGCAGCAGATGGGTCCCCCCACATTAGAGCCTGGTTCTGCTCCAGGTTTTTTCCCTGTTAAAAGGGTGTTTTCCTGCCACTGTCTCCTTTTGGCTTGCTCTGGGGTTCAGGCATATGGGTTCTGTAAAGCGTCTCGAGACAATTTGACTGTAATTGGTGCTATATAAATAAAATTGAATTGAATTAAATTGAATTGAATTAGTTAAGCTGTTTCTAGATGTTCTACCACACATCTGATTTATCAGTAATTATTAGTTTTAATTAAAGCTGCTCCAGTTTCAAAGTTTCTTCATAGTTTTTGTGGTTTTCAGTATTTTTCAGGAACTAATCTCAACACGATGAGACGTAAAGTTAGATCTGTTTGCTTTTGGTTTTTCAGTTCTCCCACTGACTGCAAAGAGAAGAACATGGAGGAGAACCAGCAGAACATGGAGGAGAACCAGCAGAAGAAAGAGAAGAACATGGAGGAGAACCAGCAGAAGAAAACAGAACCAAGAAAGAAACAGAGAACAGTGGAGGTGATCCACGTTGGTTCCAGCAGCAGCATGGAGAACCAGTGTACCCAGCAGTAGAACTACTGCAGTACTAGTATGTACTGATACTATAAGACATGTATGTACAAATACTATAATACTACTACTGTGTACTAGTCCAGTAGTACTGCAGTACCTGTGTATCCCATGTATTGAAGCTGTAACTCGTGAACTCTTTAAAAATTTTTATTCTGTAATATTTCTGTTTCTCTGTGTCTGAATGTTCTCCTGCTGCTTCCTGTTGTGGTTCCAACTTGTTTAAATGTGAATAAAAATCTTCGAGAGGAGCTGAAAACTCGTTCTTTATGACCGACAGTAA
Source organism: Amphiprion ocellaris (assembly GCF_022539595.1). Taxonomy (NCBI): domain Eukaryota; kingdom Metazoa; phylum Chordata; class Actinopteri; family Pomacentridae; genus Amphiprion; species Amphiprion ocellaris. Next base: position 1,311,105 of record NC_072778.1, on the reverse strand, counting down.
AACATCCCACCCCTGGATGTGGATTTAGACGGAATATTTCAAACAAAAAGACTTCAGTTGTCTCCCAGATCAAACCTCAGTTTCTAAACAGATGATCTCCACCTAATAACCAGGATTTTTAAGCCTCGTTTTTTATTTTAAGTAAAACCTGAAACAACCAGCTGGAGACAGAAAAACCTGAAACTGCTGAACCTGTTTTATTTGTAGGAACAGGACTTCTAGGTTTTATAGAACTTTTAGCAGTTTTCTGAATGAAATGTATCTTTTTAAACTGAGCATCACGTTTAAACTGGTTTAGTGAGTGGAGAGATACAGTACTTCATGTTCTAGAAGTATTTAGTGATGCAGTACTTTGTGTTGTTGCAGTACTTGTGTAGTTCCATTCCTGAACCACTGGGGGGCAGCAGCAGCCTGCAGATAAAAAGCTGCAGCTTCAAATCCAGAGATGAAGAATTGGATCCTCACAAAGAACAACTTTAGTGATAACTGATCAATAATCAATCATGTTTTTCATGTTTTTAGAGCTGCTTCTTTATGCTTCTCTAATATGTACATATATATGTATATATATGTACATATATACATGTGTATATATACATATATGCACGTATATACGTGTGTACATATATATATATACATATATATATATATATATATATATATATATATATTATATATATATATATATATATATATATACTTATATATGTGTGTGCGTGTGTGTGTGTGTGTGTGTGTGTGTGAAGGTCTAAACATCACAGGTTCTTCAGAGGAACCAGGGGTAGATGTGATCTGGGTTCCTCCTCCCTCCTTTCAGGTTTCAGTTGAGGAGTTCATTAAAAATGAAAGTATTTCTTTTAAAAACTTTTTTTTATTATTGTTTAGTTTTTACAGATTTTCTTTTCTTTTAAAGTTTAGATAGAATTGAATGAAATCTCATGAAATTATTGAATTTAGATTAACTGAAAATATAAAATAAAAGTTAATCATTTCAACTAATTCTAATTTGTTCTTTACAATGGAACCTACAATAATTTAAAGGTCTTCAAATTAAATGGATTTTAATTTAAATTAAAATAAAAACCCAAAGAAGATTCAACGTTTCCAAAAGTATAAAATGAATTTGCTGTTTTTTAACAAACCTTAATCTTCAGTCAGAATAACGTAAAGACAGGATGAGAACCCGGAGGAACATTTAGAGGAATATCAGAGGTTCTTCTGTAAAGCAGGAGAACCTTCAGACTCTGAGCTGAACCCTGTAGATGTGAGTTCACGTCGGCGCTTCAGGTGCTTCTGGTCGTTCCTCTCCATCCATCCAGAACAACGGAAAGCCTCGTTCTGCTCGACCAGACATTCCACAGCAGGGTGGAGGTTCAGCCTCACAGGAAGTCAGCCACAGGTGAGCCTCGGTCGTCATGGACACCAGTTGTGATGGTCGGAGCGTTTCCACAGAGCAGCAGGTGAACTGATGTGAGGACAAATCCGTTGCCGTAGAAACGAGGATGAAGCTGCAGAACTCTGGAGAAGTTTTCTTCTGATGAACTCGTTCTGCTCTGATTTTTACTGTTTAAGGTTAATAATCATTTAAATAAGAACAAAAAACCTCATAAATCACAACTGATGGAAGTTTAGGAAGCATTTGATTCTGATTTTTGAAAGTATATTTGAATATTTTGACATAGAAATAAAAAAACATATATCAGCAAAAAACAATGAAGAAGCTGGTCAAAAAGGAGTGGGAAAAAGTGGAAGCTGATCTAATCCTAACTCTTCTCCTCACAGTAGGATTGCAGGTAGGGGCAGTGGTGGCGCAACAGTTAAGCCTCTGGACTAATGATCCGAAGGTCAGAGGTTCAAACGCCGATGTAGCTACTGTTGGGTCTTAACCCTTCCTCCTCCAGGGGTGCTGTCCCATGGTTGACCCTATGCGAAAATCAGAATTTCCCCTAACAAGGGATAATAAAATAATGATAATAATAACAGGTCAGAACCATCAACACATTAGAACTTGTTTAAAGAGTTCTGACCCAGCTGTCTGCAGAACTCAGCATGTTTAAATCACTTCAATCCAGGTTTGTTCTTTGCGTTATTATAATCAGCTGAAACTAAACTATCGTTTATCTCAGCCGTAAAAACATAAATATTATTGAGCTCTTCCTGTGTGACTCCGCCAACTTAAAAGTCTTAAAATTTATCATTTAAATATGAATAAAGATCAGTGACTGTTTTAATTTGTTCTTCGTGTGATTCTTTGTTTTGTCTCTTTCAATTTATTTATTCTCTCGTCGTCCTTCCATCCTATTTTCCATCGTTCCTTCATGTCTCTTCCTGCACCTGATCTGAAATCTCCTTCCTCTTCGTCCTTCAAATTAAGCTTCTTTCTTTTCCATCTCTAGTTTCTGCCCATGTTCTTCTTTTATCAGTATCCTTTACTTTCACTCCCGCTGCTCCTCTCCTTCCTTTTCCTTCTGCTCTGATCCATGAAAGATCTAAGAGTGCTTTTGTTCCACTTCTTCTGCTCTGGCTGATGTTTGTGGACTTTCCAGAGGTAAACTGTTGGATGATGGTTCCACTTCTGGAGGTTTTGTGCCATTAAAGAGTGAAAGTAAAGTGTGTGAGAGCCGCCGTCGGCATGGAGCTCCTCATCATCTCCACATCGAACTGAAATGAACCCAGGAGACCGGAGCCCCGAGTCCCTCAGTAGACTTCATTTAGCTGAGTTAAAATCAATTCCTCGTCTCTCCTGGGTCAAATTAAGCTTCTCGTCTATGAAGAAGCACCAGCGACTTGACAGTTCGTCCAGATCCCAACTGTGTCCGTCTGTCTGTAGGCTGGCAAACGGCTCTTCATTTCTGCTCGAATCTCCGACTCGGAGCTGCAGCCGGTCGCTTGGCGGACGAGGACCTGCCAAGACTGGACTGGACGAGGCGACACTGGGCTCCTTAGCTCCTCACTGGGTTCCTCACTGGGCTCCTCACTGGGCTCCTCGGCTCCTCACTGAGCTCCTCACTGGGCTCCTAGGCTCCTCGTCTCCTCACTGGGCTCCTCACTGGGCTCCTAGGCTCCTCGGCTCCTCACTGGGCTCCTCGGCTCCTCACTGGGCTCCTCGGCTCCTCACTGGGCTCCTCGGCTCCTCGTCTCCTCACTGGGCTCCTCACTGGGCTCCTCGGCTCCTCACTGGGCTCCTCACTGGGCTCCTCGGCTCCTCACTGGGCTCCTCGGCTCCTCACTGGGCTCCTCACTGGGCTCCTCACTGGGCTCCTCACTGGGCTCCTCACTGGGCTCCTCACTGGGCTCCTCGGCTCCTCCTCACTGGGCTCCTCGGCGGTCCTGCTTTCCAGTAATTGCTCTTATTTGTTGCGATGTGCGGCGAAGATGAAATCGAGCGTTTTGCTTTGGAATAAACGCAACGCTGATGTAAGATGTGTGCGCTGATTTGGAGCAGAGTGAAATCGGCACTCGCTGCCTCTTCTGGCACATTGGAGCTGTTCTCTCAAATTAATCTGTCAATTTATATAAAAATATTTTGATGGACTCAGTAAACAAGCTGCAGCAGCGATCTGATGAAACCTTCAGAGGAGAAACCCAATTCTGATCCGTCAACAAGCGAAACCTTCGGTCACACAAAGAGGTTCTGTTCTGGGAGCAGAAAGTCCAGAAGGGTTTAACTCGGAGAAACTTCCAGGATCGGCCTCCTCTTCAACGTCTCTGTCCCAATAAACAGTGTCTGAGGAGAATTCTGATGAAACGTCCAGAAGCTGCTGATCTTGATGTGAACTTCCAGCCCAGATATCCATCTGAAGGCCAGAAATAAAATCATCTCATTTACAGACAGAACCTTAATGTAGAACTCTGTAGATCGGAGGAGAATCAGAAAGCAGCAAATCTGTATTTAAATCTTCGTTTAAATCTGTATTTAACTCTGTCTGATTAATGAAATATTAAAGTTGTGATAACATCCTTCCTGTTGTTGTTTATGTTAAACTTCTAAACTGATAAATCTGCTGCTCCAAACTGATTTTGTTTCAGTCAAACTTCTGTATTTCTAGATATTATCTTTGATTTAAACAAAGTGTGTCGACTGTAAAACGTGACCAAACCTGTAAAACTACAGTCACTTATTCTGTCTGTAAAGTCACAGTTTTACTGCATTTAATCAGCTGTAATGGAATTATTTTACAGATATTATTTTACAGATATCTGCTGGTATCATTCCCGATGTGGTTCTCTAACAAGGTCTGAATTATTTCTCCAGTGAATGAATCTCTGAGCTCAGTGAGTCTGCTGGTCTGATTTCTGTCAAACTGGAGTCACAGAACATTAGCTTTAGTTTTTCTGTTTTATTTTAACATTGATAACGTGGTTCTTTAACACTGAAGCCTCCTGATGTGAAGATATTTACTGTTTACAGGCAAAAAAACCCCAAAAACCCAAACCTTTAAATGGTATAAAATCCTCTTTTATGATTATCAGCACTGCTCACAAGCAAAATGAAGGAATTTCTCTTTTATGAAAAAGAACAATCAGATTTTACTCCATTTTAAAGTCTGATCACATCACTTATAATTATCTAAATCATAAGTGGACGAAGTCAGGCAAATGAAAGGTAAAGATAAAGTCCAGCTCCAATATCTGTGGAGTAGAAGAAGAGCAGCTGTAGTTCAGAAGGATGATCTTCATACATGGTCCGTGTATATTTTGGCAGTTGGATTTTCCGTTCTGAAACGGGTATTGAAAAGCAAAAAACAAGTGGTTATTTGATTTTCGTTTTAAAATACAAAAATTAAAATTGAAATACAAGGCCTTTTTTCTTTTCATGATCAAAAAGGGAGATACGATATTTTAAAAATGCTTTGATTTTCATTTTATATTTAGAATAACAAAAAGTAAAATCAGTAAGAGAGAGAAACGAAAAAAGATCCGTTTTTTCATTTTGTGAGACCGGAAGTGGTCATCAGCAAGGGTGGAGCCAAACAGAGTACGGTACATAGACTGGATATGATTTTTTTCGTTGGTTTTCATGGTCAGAATGAGAGATCAGGTGGCCAATCTTAAAATAAATCAATATTGATTATTTTATAGAGCGTTAAAGTTTTACGAAGCCAGGGGGCGGGGCTACTTGACTGAGAGTCCGGTCTGGAATGATTGACAGGTCCTATGGAGGAGGCAGCAGAGACTCTGCTCTCCTCGTTTGGATTAATTCTGATATAATAACTGTTGGTTTATTTATCGATGGAGCAGCAGAACCTTCTCTACAGACAGTTTTCCTGCCCGTTGGCTTGTTTTAACCAGTTTTCTACCTTCAGCTGATTCTACCAGCAGACACTGAAAGGACTCTGATAGTTCGGTAAGTTAATGTTTATTTTCGTATCGGTGCCGCTTTTACTGCACTTTATATGCAGCTTTAGTGTCAGATATAATGTGTGCCATGCAGTCCAGATGTTGGTGGAGTTTATTTCTGTCTGTGTTGACCAGAGAAGAGAGTTAGCATCCAGTAAATATTAGCTTTAATGTTAGCGATGCTAACCGAGCTAGCTGAGCAGTCCTGATTAGCAGCTAAATGTAGCATCAAGCTAACGATGTTTGTGTTGTTTCCTGTCAGCGGCTGAAGTGTGTTGTGTTCCTGTAATGTGGTTCATTAAGTTCATAAAACTGTGGCTGGTTGACGTTAATGTAACGTTCAGGAAACTTAAATGTGATTAAAACAGTAACGTTAATGTTCTAGTTGTCAGTAATCAGCTTTAATCTGACACTAAAACAGACTGATAGTTTTAAATGACATCAGTTTCATGAATTTGTTGAAAATTGTCTCATTTGTTGTTGTGATGTTGCTGCTGATTCATTAAAACCAGATGATCCGTGTTGAAGATACGTTTAGTTCTAGTATCAGAAGTACAAGAAGGAAAATGGAAGTTTAGTTCTGCTACGTCAAAGATTTCAGGAATAAAATAACTAAATGAGTCTTTATGCCTCAAACTTTATTTTACAATAATGAAATAATGAAGTAATCACAGATAATAAAAATATAAATAGCAGAGAAAACCTGAGAGAATAATTTCCTGAAAAGTCTGTGAAGGAAAAGCAGCTTTTTATCCTGAAAGATCAGAATCAGCTCCAACATCTGCATCTGACAGCATCAAGTCAACCAGAAAGAAAAGAAAAAAGAAAATGACTTCTTTCTGATCACATCTGTTCCGCTGCTCACAGGCTGCTGCTGCTCACATTCTTCACATTTATAGTCCACTTTTAAAAGTTCAGCAGACAGATGCTCTGCTTTGGAGTGTGACGATGTCGTCGGTGATGTGGAGAGTGAAGTTTCCGTTTCACCCACAGCGTGCTTTAGGGCAGCCGGGTTGGACTTGATGTTTGAAATACTGACCCACAGCTCAGATTTAACTGTCTGTAGTTCTGTTTTGATGGATGTTAAACTTTCACTCAAAGCCTCCAGGAGCTGAGTCTTTAAAATAACCACCGTCTCGTTACAGAGTGAAAGTAGCAGTTCCTCCTGAAGGTCAGAGATTGCAGCATCTGAGGGCCTCTTCAAAAGAAGACGTAGTTGATGAAGGCGTTCTGGAGCAGGACCAGAAAGACCACGACCAAGCAGCCTTGAGATCTTAGACAGCTTCTCCCTCAGGTGGGTGTCAACAGTGTTCACAGTCAGGTCTGTGATAATCCCATCAAAAAACAATACAGGAAAAAATCTAGATTATAAATCAACATGTAACCAAAGCGCTCTGTGTATAACGTCATAGTATAGGATGTAGTTCAGAAAATGTCAACGTATAGTATACTTTTCAAGAATAACATAGTATGGCCTGTAATTCATAGTACAGCATGTCAGCAGATAAATCCATAGATTATGTGGTTCAAAAAGCGCAAAATGATGGGATGTTGCCTAAAATTATCATGTATGATATGTGGTTCAAAAAATGTCATAGTGCAGCATATTGTCAAAATAATGTTATTCAAGAAAACATCAGAGTATAATATGTCATCTAAAAATGCCATAGAATAATATTTCATTGCACAAGTTAAAGTATAGTAATTTTTAAAACTGTTCAAATTCTGATATGTTGCTAAAAAACAAACTAAAACAAAAAAGTTATAGTAATATGTCAATTAAAAAGCCTATAGTTTAGCACGTCGCTTTAAAAACGTCATAGTTTAGCCTTTAGTCCACAAAACGTTATGTCCCGGCTGTCTGAAGTAGGTGAGGAGCAACACAAAAACAGTCCAAACGCTGGTTTCCAGAGGGTTAGACAAGTATTTATTTGAAAGAGTAAGTTTACAACAACACAACATGTGAGGGGGTTAAAAGCAAATGGGTGTTAGTAAAATAAAAATAAATCAACAGAACTAAAAGTGAACTTCATGTTGACATTGATGGGCATTCCAACCAGGAACAAAGTAAAAGATCATCAATACATAAAAAAACTCTTCCTGTTCACCTCTTAAAACCCAAAAACACACCGCAGTAGCATCCTAAACTAAAACTACCAATGGGTTCCCTGTTTTCCTTTGTGAACAATTCAAAGGTCCCTCTCTATCTCCCCACACATCCACCAACCACTGGAACACATCTCCAAAGTTCTGCTGGACCAGCTCAGCTTCCCCTCAGAAGAAGTGCTGCCACCTGCCAGATGAAGGAGCCTTTTGAGAGGCAGCTGGCATCGTGATTGGACTGTACTTTGGTCTGTTCCAATCCAGCTTCAGCTCCAGAGACGGCAGGCGGGACGAGTCAACGGAGGCCTGGTGGAGGAAGGCATGCAGCTGAGTACAATCCAGAAAACAACAGAGGAAGAAACAAACATAGTGTATACATCATATACTGTAGAAAAGACACATCCACTGTAGAATTGTAGTAATTGTGGGCTGACTGATTTACTGATTAGCAGTATTTTATTTTTTACTGATTTACGGTAATAAATACATTTAAAAATGGCACTACTTTGGCTCTGAACCTTTATCTACCTGTGGTCGCTCTGTCTTCTGGAGTGATTTGATTGGTTATACGTCATGAATAAAACTCCTTTAACTTAACATCTGTAAACAAAACAAAAACGTATCAACAAAGTTTTCTGTTAGAGTTTGTGTTCTTCTAAGTTTAACTCCAAGATTTTAAATACTTTCATTTTCTGCAAATGAATATCTACTCCAAATGTCTCACTAATAATCATTACCAGCCTTAAAAACCCACAAAACACCCCTCTATACTGCACCACACTTAGTACAGTCCGGTTCCCCCTTCTATAAATCTGCTTGGAATCTTCCACTTCCTGTTTGTCAAAGTGGCCTTCTACCTGGACAGGTTTTGTTGGAGCTCATGCAACAAACATTTTGGGTAACTGCACTTTAATATGGATGGATGACACTGAATTAGAGTCTGTTTTAATGAGACTGAGTTAAGATGTGTAGCTCTGTCATTAAATAGGAAATTATTTCTCAGAATTCACAGAGAAAAGTCTGAAATGTTTGCTAGGTTAGCGTCCCACATGTTCTTTGGCTCAGCTAAAGCTAACGCTCTGCAACTTCTGGATCTCTTGAGTTGCTTGTTGTTAAAATATCTTGCTAGAGGTGCTGAAGCTCAGAAAGTCTGAGATGTTTGTTCAAAATCAGCTCATTCTCAAGTCTGATCTGAACTGTCCTCTTTTGTTTGAACTTTCCCTAAACTTAGGAGTTAATGACAGAGCAGCACATCCAGACTCAGTCTCATTTATGTGTAGATTAAACTTCAGTGTCATTCATTGATGTTAAAGTGCAGTTTTTCAAATGTTTGTTGCACATGCTCCCGACCAAACCAGTCCAGGTGGAAGACGATGTGAAGAGAAAGCTCCAGAGGATGAATATCACACATTTATGTTGGAAATAGATGTCCTTTAATTAGACATTGTCATGCAAAAGTTGGATTTCCCTTTAATGATGTTCAAATCTTTGTTGAGTGTTTTGTTGATGTTGGTTTCTAAATGTTTTCTGACACTCGGCCCCAAAGATTAAAACCTTTTACGGCTCACAAGCTGCAACAATTCACAAATTATCAACTATCTTTCTGACTAAACTAAGATAAAAAGTGAAAAACTGTCTGATTCCTGCATCATGAATGTAAATCTTTTTGGTTTTTATGACAGTAAACTGAATATATTTGGGTTTGACATTTTATAAACCAAAACAAGAAATGAATTAGTGGAGAAAACAATCAACAAATTAATGGACAAAGAAAATGTGTTTTCCAACATATATGGCTGAATTACTCCAACATTACAGGATACATACAATTTTAATTCTATTTTATTTATATAAAGACAATTACAGGTCAAATTGTCTCAAGACACTTTATTTTTATTTTTTTTGTCATATTTAAAATATGACAAAGTAAGAAATTTAAAGCTCTTGACTAATCCAATTTATTATTTGGTTTTTAAGAGACTAATGGACAATTAAAAGAACTTTCTCCACTAAAACTAATAAACATGAGGTCAAATAGAATGAAGAGTTTTAAATACTGCAGTCCCACGATGACAAGAATAAAGTTTGTCAACAAAAAGTAAATCTGCAGGTGAATTCCATGAAAGTCCTAATAAATTATCATAAAGTGTGATACTAAAGCTTTGTGGTGCTAAAAATGTCCAAATAAAGATATCAAGTTGAAGATCTGGATGGAGGTTGATAAAAGTTGACCTCCCTTCATTTCTCTGGAGCGACTCCATGGATTTTATGGATGGTGGTTAAAGACCTGCTCTTCTAGTGGTCTTCCTTCTAGTCGCTGTAAAAAGTCAGTCCATCCTGGCCGACTTCAACACCTCTTCATGACAACTTGTTCTGCTTCCGACCTGGAAACTCCAGAAACTGGGGAAGACCTGTGGAGACTCGATGAACTCGTGGAGACTGGAAGAACTTGTGGAGACTCGAAGAACTCATCGGGCGGGGGAAGGTGTGGTGGGTGGTGGGGAGAGGTGGGGGAGTAGAGGGGGGAGGCCGCCACCCACCTCCCCGCCTACTCTCCGCCCTGACTCCACCCAGACTCCGCCTTGGCTCCACCCATGTGGTCACTTCAGCAACTACGATGTCAAAGGGACGACGAATTTATTTCTTTGTATCTGATCTGTAGCTCAGTGAGTTAAGGATTTGCCTATGGAGCTGCAGGTCGCTGGTTCAAGACCAGACACTTCTTAAATTTTCTCAATATCCTGACAAAGACAAAGAAAGAAAACTGCCAGTGGCGGGTCTTGAACCTGCGACCTTCCACTTGGTAGTCCATCTTCTTATCCCCCTGAGCTATTCGCTCAGATACTAATTCTTCTTTTTTTTGCGCATTTATCATCTATTTTTTGTCGTTTTCGGGTTTTTTTTTTAACTCGAGTCTCGACTCGACCGTTTTTCTCAGGAGGTTGGGCTTCAGCCTTTGTTCTGGAGGGTGGAACCCTCAGTTCCAAGACTTTCCAAAGTCTCCACACCTCCCAAGTCCTCAGGACCTGAGCTTTCACACAGTCTGAGGGCTGAAATTTTCTAAGTCCCACAGTAGTTCTCTGTTAGTTTGAACCTTCAGACAGTCTGAGGACTGAAATTCTAAAAGTTCTTGAGTAGTTCTCTGTTAGTTTGAACCTTCAGACAGTCTGAGGACTGAAGTTTTAAAAGTTTCTCAGTACTTCTCTGTTAGTTTGAACCTTTAGACAGTCTGAGGACTGAAATTTTAAAAGTTTCTCAGTACTTCTCTGTTAGTTTCAACTTTCTGGTTAACAGAAGCCTTAAAACTTGTGACCATGAGTCTTGATTTCACATTTAGATCATCCATCTGAGTTCTTCTCAGACCTTCACCTGTGGGTTTTTTAGAAATCCTCCACAAACTTTGATTCTCGTCACTGAACAGTAAAGTTTGTGGAGATCAGAAGGTAACATTAGTTTGATCAATGCCTTCAACTACGAGTAGACTTTATCTGGAAAGCAGTTTTCTGAAACGAGTTCTAAGTAAATCTGTCCACAATCAAACCAAGAACATAGAAAGAGGAAATGTTTGAAGAAACAACTTGATATTTTCATTTCAGACTAGAAAACGCTTTAATACCTTTATCTGTTTTTGCTCTTTTTCATCGTTTTATTGTCTCTTCTGTTTAATTTGATCTTGTAAAGTTTAACTGGTGTCTTTTCAAATGTTTTGTCTTTAGTTTGATTCTTCTTAAATGTTTAGTTTTGTTCTTTTCTCACCTTTTATTCTTTTCTAATGTCTGATTTGATTTTGAAATGCTTTGTCTTTTTAATGATTGTTGTTTTTTTCAAATGTTTTATCGGCTTGTTTGAAAAATTTCCTTTTCTTTCCCAATGTTTACTTTTTCAATTAAATCTTTAAAGTTTTTCTTTTTAAATGTTTTACCACCTTTTAATGTTTAATTTTCTTTTTAAATGCTTCATTGTTTTTTCTGTTTAATTCCTATTTAAAGTTTTATTATCTTTAAGATTTAATTTTCTAATTAAATATTTAATTTTTTAATTAACTGTTTTCTCTTTTTAAAGGTTTAATAATCTAATTAAATGTTTTGTATTTTTTAAAAATGTTTAATATTCTTGTTTATTGTACTTTCAAATGTTTAATTATCTAAAATATTTAATCTTTAATATTTAATATTTTTGTTTAAAAAATTTGGTTAATTTCATAATTACATGTTTTCTATCATCTGTTTAATTATCTAATTAAATATTTTGTGTTTAATATAATTTAATTTATTTAATGTTTAATTTTCTTTTTAAAGGTTTTATTGTATTAAATGTTTTTTTGATTTAATTGCTTTTTCTAAACGTCGTTTATTTCTTTAATCTTTTTTTGTCAAGATTTTAACCCCAACCTTAAAAATGAAACAAACCCTTAAACCACAATAAAAATACTTCTGTTGTCACAATCATGAGTTAGTCAATTATTCACTTGATCAATTCAACTTTATTTGTTTAGCACCTTTTACACAGATGACAAAACTAAACAAGCAAAGAGAAAAAACTACTAAAACTATGATGAAAACTTTTTAACATCATAATAAAAGCTGTTGTGTCCAGGGGATGGAGGGAGTTTATTGAAGTCTTCTTGGGCTCACATGGGAAATCATTTAACATAGAAACTTGATATTCAGTCTAAGGAAACTGGAAACTGCAGAGTGACAGAAGAAGCAACAATATCTCCTGTTTTCTCCTTTAATGAGTCGACTCTTCTTGTGCTTTCAGACCAAAGAACTACAGACTCTTCACAACCTGCTCAAACTCTTGGTACAGGACCTCACCACACGGGTCAAGAAGGTTTCCATCTCATTTCTACTCTGAAGCTCACCTTCTCCTGCTCAAACTGCTGACAAATGTTTCTGCTGCTCTAAAGTCTGGTCTCCAGAACTTCCTAAAAACTCTCAAAGTCTCTTCTGCTGCAGGTTGCTTTGTAGAACTGTTCCAGAAAACCTCACTAAACCACATGGAGGAGCCTCAAGATAGTCGTCCAAATGAATCCATACAAAACCAAACTAGTACAACCCAAACACTAAAGTCTCCTGCAGCCTACCAGAGAACCTCTGAGAACAGAGAATCAGGACAGGAACTCTTACCTTCTGGACAACCAACGCTGGTTCACAAACAAGAATACAGAATGTGTCTGACCAAAAATCTCTAAAGACTCACTACAGCCAAGATAAAGACACAACTCAGCTGCATCAAATCCACTAATCACTGCACACATTAGCACAATGTGCTAACTGTGGCTAAAGAACCACCTTTACCAAGACAACTATCCAGTACAAAGACCTAAAACACACCAAGAAACACATTAAAGACGATTTTACTGCTGGAAGCTGCAAGCAAACACCTAAAGAACAAACTAAAGCAATGGAACCAAACCCGGTTCACTGGTGAAGAGAAACAGAGGAAATGTTTGTCTGCAGTTAAACAAAGCAGGAAGACACTGAGCTGCTCAGGTGTTCCTGATAACACCAAGCTGCTCAGGTGTTCCTGATAACACCAAGCAGCCACATGGACAGCCAATAGGAACACAGCCACCTGGACAGCCAATAGGAACACAGCCACCTGGACAGCCAATAGGAACACAGCTTCCTGGAAGTCCAGAGGGCTGGCTTAGTGAAGGAAATTTAGTTTAGAGTTGAAGCAGAAAGTTAACAACCACCTTCTGATCCCTGAAATCTCTGAGTTTTTACACAAAGAACACCTGAACATGTCAAACTGGTTCCATAGTAGAACCATCATTGTAAAAACATCATAGTATGGTGTGTTGCTCTAAAAACATTAGGACCCGGCTGTCTAGGGTCGCTGATGAGCAACACAAAAACAGGACAAACACTGGTTTCCAGGAGGTTAGGCTGCTATTTATTTGAAAGAGGAAGTTTACAACAACACAACATGTGAGCAGAAAAATCACAAAGTCTGTCTTTAGTTCAGCTGAAAATATTAGTTTTTGTCTTTTTTATTGACCAAACTTTTCAGGAAGTAGATGAAGAATAATTAAAGCTCTCATGTAGAAGTCCAACTTATTTTGGATCCTTGTGGAGAGTTTAATCTTAGAGTTTGTAAAGCTGTTGAGTTTTTAGAGTCACATGGATTGTTCTGACATTTAATAACCGAGTCCTGAAATAAAATTACAGTTGTGGATTTCTGTCATTTAGTCTGGACTAAACAAATAACAGCAGCATAAATGTCAAACGTCATTATGAGGAGTCTGGATTGAGGTTTCTCACTTGATAATGATCAAAACATGAAATTTAGGTTGATTTAAAGGAATATTCCACCTTAAATCTTTGAATGTTGACCTAAAAGGTTGGTTTCAGGAAGTATTCCACCTACAAGGTCCTCACACATCCACCTTAAAGGAACATTCCACCAAAAATCCTTGGACATGCACCTAAAATGTTGCTTTAACCGAGTATTCCATCTAAAATCCTCAGAGAGACCTGAGGGGCTGGTTAAAAGGAATATTCCACCTAAAACCTCAAATATAGACCCCAAAGGGTGGTTTAGAAAAAATCCTTCAATGTAGACCAAAAAAGTTAGTATGGAGGAATATTCCACCTGAAATGTAGACCTGAGAAGTTGGTTTGAAAGAATATACCATCCTAAACAGCCTTAAATGTAGACTAAAAGACGGTTTGGAAGAAAATTCCACCTAAAATCCTCCAATGTAGACCTAAAAGGTGAGTTTAATGGTATATTCCACCTAAAATTCACTACTGTAGACCTTGGAGGTTGGTCTGATGGTATATTCCACCCAACATCCTTGAACATAAACTTAAAAAGTTCAATCAAAGGAATATTCCACCTAAAATCCTTCAATGCAGACCAAAAAAATCTTGGTGTAAAGGAGTATTCCACCTTAAATGTAGACCTAAAGGATGGTTTGGAGTAATATTCTACTCTAAAATCTTCCAATGTAGACCTAAAAGGTTGATCTGATGGTATATTCTACCCAACATCCTGGAACATTTACCTAAAAGGTTGGTTTAATGGTATATTCCCAGAAAAACCCTTGAACATTGGGCTTAATGGTATATTCCACCCAAAATACTTGTACATTTACCAAGAAGTCAGTGTAAAGGAAATGTAGACCTAAAAGGATTGTTTAAAGGAATATTTAAAGGATTATTTTCATTATTTAATAATCTGTTATCAGTCAGAACCCTGGCAAACTTATTTTCATCAGTTGTTTTAGTGGAAGTCACAAATAAAGGAGCTCTTGGTTTTTCCGGGCGTTACTGAGTGCAAAGCTGCTGTTTCAACACAGAACGTTCACATGCATCCACAAACCTCTCAGCACTCAAACACCCACAGACAGGAGGCCGGCTGGACCGAGGCTCGGCGGCGTCCTCAGACCCACGAGTCGGGGAGTCGCTGAACTTGTTGGTCCGGTTTGAAGGCCTCCATGTGGTCCAGTAGAAGTCCATGTAGTCGGTGTTGGCTTTGAACCGCAGCGACTGGCCACCATCAGGTGGACCGGCTCGTCCTCGTAGGACTCCTCCTGTAGCCTTGAGGGAACCACAGGATCATTCAGTAGCTTATCTGGAACAATCTAACAGCCTAAACTGTTAACAGCAGTGTCAAGAAGCAAACACACAGGCATAGATTAGGACTCAAACTAGATTTATTTTAGAAAACAAATGAACTGAGAGACATTTGTTCACACGTGGATGAATCGGAGGTCGTCCAATCACATTCGAGGTCTTCAATTCAATTTTTCAATTTAATTTTATTTATATAGAGTCAATTACAGTGAAATTGTCTCGAGACGCTTTACAGAACCCACATGCCTGAACCCCAGAGCAGCCCTAAGGAGACAGTGGAAAGGAAAACACTCTTTTAACAGGGACAATATGTCGTCCAAAAAATGTCATAGTTTAGCATGTCGTCAAAAAACTATAGAATAGCATGTCGCTCTAAAAATGTCATAGTATAGCATGTCATCCAAAAAATATCATCGTATAGCATGTCGCTTTAAAAACGTCATAGTATAGCATGTCATCCAAAAAATATCATCGTATAGCATGTCGCTCTAAAAACGTCATAGTATAGCATGTCATCCAAAAAATATCATCGTATAGCATGTCGCTTTAAAAACGTCATAGTATAGCATGTCATCCCAAAAATATCGTCGTATAGCATGTCGCTCTAAAAACATCATAGCATAGCATGTCGTCCAAAAAACGTCATAGTATAGCATGTCGCTCAAAATATGTCATAGTATAGTATGTTGCTCTAAAAACATCATAATATAGCATGTCGTCCAAAAAACGTCAAAGTATAGCATTTCGTCCAAAATGTGATAAAAACGTCATAGTTTAGTATGTTGGCGAAAATGTGGAAAAAATGTAATAGTTTTGTATGTCATCCAAAATGCCATATGATGAAATAATGTCAAGCAGGCTGTGGAAAACATTCCAGAAAGGTTTTCATTGAAAAAAAAAAAAATCATGAATTTTGGCGCAAAAAAACGCCTTAGTATACTATGTCGAAAAAAAAAAGCCAATTTTCAACATGTTGTGAAAACATGCCATATGATGAAATAATGTAAAGTAGGCTGTGAAAACCACTATGGTAAGGTTTTCTTTAAAAAAAAAAAAAAAAAAGAATTTTGGTGCAAAAAAATGCTTAGCATACTATGTTGAAAAATAAATGCGATTTGTCAACGTGAAAACATGCCATATGATGAAATAATGTAAAGTAGGCTGTGAAAACCACTATGGTAAGGTTTTCTTTAAAAAAAAAAAAAAAAAACAAGAATTTTGGCGCAAAAAAACACTTAGCATACTATGTTGAAAAATGTCATTTTTCAACAAGTTGTGAAAACATGCCATATCATGAAATAATGTAAAGTAGGCTGTGAAAACCACTATGGTAAGGTTTTCTGTGAAAAAAAAAATCATCATGAATTTTGGCGCAAAAAAGCACCATAGTATACTATGTCAAAAAAAAAAAAGCCATTTTTCAACATGTTGTAAAAACGTGCCATATGATGAAATAATGTATAGGAGGCTGTGAAAAACACTCCAGAAAGGTTTTCTTTGAAAAATAAATCATCATGAATTTTGGCGCAACCAAACGCCTTACTATACTATGTCGAAAAAAAATGTGATTTGTCAACATGTTGTGAAAACATGCCATATGATGAAATAATGTAAGTAGGCTGTGAAAACCACTATGGTAAGGTTTTCTTTAAAAAAAAAAAATGAATAAAAATAAAACCCCAAGAATTTTGACGCAAAAAAACGCTTAGCATACTATGTTGAAAAATGTCATTTTTCAACATGTTGTGAAAACATGCCATATCATGAAATAATGTAAAGTAGGCTGTGAAAACCACTATGGTAAGGTTTTCTGTGAAAAAAAAATCATCATGAATTTTGGCGCAAAAAAGCGCCATAGTATACTGTCAAAAAAAAAAGCCATTTTTCAACATGTTGTAAAAACATGTCATATGATGAAATAATGTAAAGGAGGCTGTGAAAAACAGTCCAGAAAGGTTTTCTTTGAAAAAAAAAAATCATGAATTTTGGCGCAAAATAACGCCATAGTATATACTATGTCGAAAAATGTCATTTTTCAAAATGTTGTGAAAACATGCCATATGATGAAATAATGTAAAGCAGGCTGTGAAAAACACTCCAGAAAGGTTTTCTTTGAAAAAAAAAAAAATTATCATGAATTTTGGCGCAAAAAAACGGCATAGTATACTATGTCGAAAAAAAATTTCGTTTTTCAACATGTTGTAAAAACATGCCATATGATGAAATAATGTAAAGTAGGCTGTCAAAAACACTATGGTAAGGTTTTCTTTGAAAAAAAAATCAGGAATTTTGGCGCAAAATAACGCCATGGTATACTATGTCGAAAAATGAAATTTTTCAAACATGTTGTAAAAACATGCCATATGATGAAATAATGTAAAGCTGGCTGTGAAAAACACTCCAGAAAGGTTTTCTTTGAAAAAAAAAATCATCATGAATTTTGGCGCAAAAAACACCATAGTATACCATGTCGAAAAAAAATGCAATTTTTCAGCATGTTGTAAAAATGTGCCATATGATGAAATAATGTATAGGAGGCTGTGAAAAACACTCCAGAAAGGTTTTCTTTGAAAAATAAATCATCATGAATTTTGGCGCAACCAAACGCCTTAGTATACTATGTCGAAAAAAAATGTGATTTGTCAACATGTTGTGAAAACATGCCATATGATGAAATAATGTAAGTAGGCTGTGAAAACCACTATGGTAAGGTTTTCTTTAAAAAAAAAAAAAAAAAAAAAAAAACCCAAGAATTTTGACGCAGACCTCAACAGCAGTTTGTTTCAAGCACAACACCAGCCGGTTTTCACTAAAGAAGCTTTCAGAGCAACAATTAAATGACAGTTTTGTTCTCATTAAGTTCACAGAGTCAGAATCTGCCAAAATGATGTAGACACACATCAGGAAAAGAAAAACTTTAATAAATATTTCATTTGTATCAGTACTTCTATACATATAGATTCCTCTTTCTAAGTTTGATCAAATCACGATAACTCTGTGTCCTGTTGTACGATGTTTTCCCAACAGATGGCGCTACCCTCATGAATGGAGCATCAACAAGTGACGTCTACAACACAACAGAAATGTCTGGAAGCCAGTGGCCTCCACTTTGAGCACCTCTTGTAATTGTAGAGGCCAAAGATAACTTTTATTAATCTGGTGATGTCTGAATAAATTTGGTATTGAAATATTTATGCTAGTTTTCCTTTTCCTGATGTGTGTAAACATTATTTTGGCTGACTCTGTATAATGGGTTTCTGACAGGTCACCAGGCAACATCTTTTTATAATAATGACAAACATACCTGCATTCTACAGGAGTGATTTTCCTCATGTGCAGGTAAAGATGTGTGAGGAGCTTAGAGATGACAGGAGCAGGAGTCATCCTCACTAATTCAGCTTCCACCTAGAAACAGAAAGACCACAAACAAACACACTGATAGACTCTCAAACGTTCAACCTCACAGCCTCTAAATATCTGTTTAGGAAGTGTTGTGTTTCTAAATTCTGCTGAAAGCACTGACAGACATTCTCTTCCAAGGTTGTGTAAAAAGCAGCCTGTCCTCTGAGCTACTGAGAAATCTTCCTGAACAAAGTTTCTACGTGTAAATCAGCTCAACAAAAACTAAAGCCTCAGTCAGAGATAACAGGTATCACAAATTATAAACAACTTTCTTTGTTAACTCAGACTTTCTGCTTCAACCTCACATAAAAAGGGGAGTTTAACTCATCAGGTGACTGAAAATGAACGGCTTGTGCAGTTCTAGATCCAAAAGTAGGATGTTTCAACTCATGTTTTACTACAAATACATGCAGTAATAAATAAATACAATGGCTGGTTGTTAGTTTATTCACTATTAATGTCACTTTATATACTGGATTGAACTTGAGCAGTGGAAGAGAAGGAATTTAATGAAATTATGGAGATTCAGAGGTAATGTTGCACAATGTTAAGTGGTTTAATTCTAAGCAGCTGAATGTTAAACTTCAGTGCAGCTGAACGGGTTTCAGTTAACCTTAAAGTAAAATAACTTTTTTAAAAGCTAAAATACACAGCAGAGAAATACAGGTTGAGAAGTTCCTTCTAATAATGAGGACAGCTGCGGCAGCAACTAACACAGGTGTTCAGCGGTAAGTTAGCCACCTGTGTTAATTAGCCCGCTAGCTAACTTAGCCGCTTAGCTAGCTAACTTAGCCGCTTAGCTAGCTAACTTAGCCGCTTAGCTAGCTAACTTAGCCGCTTAGCTAGCTAACGCGTCCGGACCAACTGCTCAAACACGACAAAACACAACTCTTCACAAGTCGCTGACTTAACGTACAACAAAACAACGCTACAGGTTAGAAGTATTTATCTTCTTACCATGTTTTACTCCAAAAACAAGATCAGCAGCAGCCAGAGACGCTAGCAGACGTTCTGACCATAGATGTATATTAAAGAAGACTAGATATGCTAGCACACTGTCTTCTATATACATCTATGGTCTGACCAATCACTGCTCTCTGGCTCTCAGTCAGTCTGACCAATCACTGCTCTCTGGCTCCGCCCTCTGAGAATCTTGTTGTCGTTTGGCTCCACACTTGCTGATGACCACTTCCGGTCTCAGAAAATGAAAAAACAGACCTTTTTTCGTTTCTGTCTCTTACTGATTTTATTTTCTTGTTATTCTAAATATAAAATGAAAATCAAAGCATTTCTAAAATTTCGTATATCCCTTTTTGATCATGAAAAGGAAAAACGCCTTGTATTTCAATTTTAATTTTTGTATTTTAAAACGAAAACCAAATAACCACTCGTTTTTTGTTTTTCAATACCCGTTTCAGAACGGAAAATCCAGCTGCCAGATAAATACACAGACCATCCATGACTCCTGAGCAGCTCCTGTTCTGGACGTTCTCTGAGCTGATAAAAGCAGGATAGGCAGCGGGATGGAGAGGACATTTTGTCTTTCTGGAAAGGCACTTTAGCAGCAGCAGCGGCTCTGAGTGCTTTCATCATTATAGGCTCTACAGCGTCTGTTCTGACCTTGGGAAATGGTTTTAAAGGTCTTGCTGTGTGTGTCGAGAAATTGCCTGGATTGAGATGTTCCATGGAAATATGTGTCGAACGGCGTCTGCGGTGGGGGGGACGAGGGGAAAGCTATTTGGGAGACGGAGGCACAATCCAATTTGTTTGTTCACAGTCGAGCAGAGCCAGATCAGAACAATTGATACATTAGGACCGGTTTTAGAGAGCAGAGACGAGCTCCAGAGTAAATTTAGCTCACGGGCCATTGCACCGGCTGCAATATGAAACTAGGATAAAAAAGAAATTGCTTTATTCTCCCAGTTATCAATATAATTCTGTCTCTGCTGCTCGCCAGCAGAAATCTTTTGTTACCGTAAATTTTCTGCTGCTCCTGTGAAGGTTCATTCAACACAGAGATAAATGATGAGACGCCTCGACATTCTAACTTCCTGCAGACCTGAACGTCTCCTCCAGCAGCCGCAGAGAGAGAAATTAGGAAAACACAAAGTCCTTAAGAGAAATAAAGTCAGAGCTGATCTGGTGTGGTTCTGTCTGCAGGAAGGACAGCTGTTATTCCCCTTCAGCAGCCTGATGACGTCTAATAAATCCAATCTGCCACATCACTGAGCTCACAGCAGATAAATACTGAGCTCCTCTCAAAACAAGATTTTGGCAAAACCATTATGGAGCTGTAGTAATCTTTCATTTCTTCATCTAATGGGATTATTCATGAGGCGATGAGGACGGCGTGAGGAATAAAACATGTGATGTAAAGTCCTGCAGCTGGAGAATGATCTGCTTCATGTTGTTGCATCAATTATGTGTGAAGGCTGCAGTAAAAACACGTCCTGACAGCTGCAAGTCCTGCTTTTCTTCAACACGTGTTCGTCTTAACTCAGTCCTCAGAGCAGAGCTGCTTTCTCCTGCATGGAGGACTGAAGTTCAGACTGGAAGTGTTGGAAAATGAATCAATTTGCTGCTCAGACAAGCTGCAAAAAGAAGAAGCAGAGGCACAGTATGAGCTGCGGTTTATCCAGAAACGTTCCATCAGTCAGTCAGAAGCTGCTTCGTTCATCAGCAGTAAAACTAAAGAACATTAAAACCAGCTGAACAATGAAACACGTCAGTCTGATGTCCCTGTCACTGAGGAGAAGTAAAATAATAGAGTTCTAGTTCAGTGTTTCTCATTCATGTGTCTGTAGAAGCAACCCTTTAAGGATCATTCCAGAACTGGAGGACATCTGGGCTTCAAAAAGTTAAAATCAGCCTTCTCTTTTCCAGGTTTCTGCTCCATATTGATCAATAATAGGTAGTGATTGGCTCATTTTTCTTCCATGTTTTGTGTGCTGTTTGCTAACTCTACTCTAATCCATGCTAATGTGATCTTTTTCTCAGCTTCTAGTAGAAGCTAGATATTTAGCTGCTGTTACTGCTGACCAAGAGGACAAACTGACTGATGGAAAACAGTCCAAAGAATTAGTCTGATCCTGATAATATGAGCTGGAGGGAGACGTTCAGTCAAGAAAGATGGAAAATAGAAGAGAGGACACAGCTTTGCTCTACACATTCTGTAGGAACACTGTTGGATGATGGAAACGACAAAAACAAGACACAAAAAGACAGAAATGAGACAAAAATAAGACACAAAATGACAGAAACAAGACACAAAACGACAGAAACAAGACACAAAACGACAGAAATGAGACAAAAATAAGACACAAAATGACAAAAACATCATCAACAGGTTCTGCTAACATGTTGTGGGAAACGTTCCATGAATAATAATTATTATTTAAAATATTCTGTTGATTAAAAAATGTTCCCACAATTACAGAGACATGAATGAAAAAATAAAACAAAAAAAAAAAAGCAGATTTAAATGAGATTCTAACTGTTTTATTAGAGATTCAATTTGGTCATCAGGGGACAACAGAAAAATGGTATTTTAGGGGAACTCCAGACTTATTTGGTATTTAAAATATTTTAAAAAATTTTTCTCTTAGTTTTTATAGATCTGGTCTCAGGACCAGAATATTTACACACTACTGCATGTTGTAGGGTTTAATATGTGGATTATGGGATGTAAAATGTCCTCCAGTTCTGGACTAACTCTTCAGTCTCCTCCGTTGTAGAGATTTATTATCAGAGCTCCAGTTTCCTGCAGCTTTACAACAAACCTGATTTTTACATAAATCCTGGAAGTCGTTATCAATCATCTGCATGTTTAGATCTAAACCGACTTTATTAATTCATCCTTTAGTTCAGCTTCTGCTCAGAGACGTCCAGCAGGAAGAAGAACTTTTCCTTCTAATAGCTTTTAATCAGAGTTCTCCTCAAACACAACAGTCTGAACTACACTACCTCCAATATCACCGATCTGCTCATTAAATTAGGTTTTTGGTCAGACAGGCTTTAGACATAATCAAAATAAAATCAGTGACAGCATCTTTACAAATGTGCTGTAAAAATAAATGAAAATAAATGATGATAAATGACACATAAAGATTCAGGTCTCATGATTTAGTCTGTTTACTCTGCAGAGTTAAGATCAGGACAGAATCCTAAAAGTTTTAGTTAATCAGCCTCCATGTTATTATAAACCACTAAAAGAGGAATGAAACCAGACAGGGCAGAAAAAAGAGATTTCATGGTAAATAAATAACATTCAAGTCAATCAGCTGTTGGTTCTCTGTCAGATTATAGATTAAACACACGATTCAAACTGTTTTCATGTTGTTGAGTCTGAATCTATTCAAGACAATAAACCAGGAGTTTAGTTTCAGTTAGAAACACTCAGAATCTCTATAAGAAATTGTTTTAATGCTTTAGAACCACTAAAATAAACAGTTTTAATGCTGTAGAATCCCTATAATAAAGTGTTTTTAAGCTATTTTAAACCAGGTCTCACTGTTTCCTGGTTACAAACACTAATCTTCTCTATAATAAACAGTCTAAATCCAGTTTTTTAAATCAGGTCTCACTGTTTCCAGCTGATTCCTGTTGAAGCTGCTTCAGGCACCTTTTTATTCTAATGGAAGAAGTGGACAGAAGTTCCATTTAATCTTCCTCTGACGTTCCATAAATCTGATTCTGTGTCAGAGCAGCAAAGTCAAACCTCTGCAGAGCCTTTTTTTTCTTTTTGTCTCTTTCTTTTGGGTCTCTAAGTAACGCTCAGAATAAAAAGCCACTTAATCCATCTTCCTGAGCCTCTCTTCCAGGCAGCGGCGATGCTAAAGTACATAAGAGTCGACCGCACACAGAACAACCATCTGTCTTCATCATTCTCTGGGCACAATTGATCTGCGGCACTCTGGAAAGTATTTATTATGGAAAGTCTCATTTTTTAAGCCGCTCGTTTAGCGTAGCGGCGGCCATAAATCAACCCGGAATCGGAGCAAATCAGAGTCGCTGGAATCCATTATTCCGATTATTTCGGCTCTAAATGGACAGAACAGCTTAATCCAGTATCGATCTGAGCATGTGTCGTCCCATCCAATCCCATCCCTGCATCATCTGATCACCGGGGAGGCAGCATGCTAGGCAGCTAACGCTCCCATTGAGGCTAGAAGTCGGCTAGCAGCTGCAGCTGGCAGCTAATTAAGCAGCAGCAGTCAGCTGTGATGGCTCTCTCACATAAATTATTGAAGTGCCTCAAAATAAATAATGATTGCAGCATTTTGGATGTGGGCGGGAGGTTAAATTATGCATGAGCTCAATATTTGTAAGTGTAATAGGAAGTAAGTGTGCTGCTTTGTAAACCTCCACCCACCACTATTAGCCGCTTAAATCTGAGATGATGATGATATTTACAGCAGCTCTGATCAGCTCACACTCAATATCTACTGGAAATCAGCATAAACCTGCCCGACAACAATCCCGCAATCGACATTTTCCTCACTAATAATACAGAAACATTACAAACAGCTCATTCAGCTCATTTGACTAAATGCAGCAAATAAATCCTGAAAACAGTTCAGACATTTTAAAGACTCGCTAAATTAAGAGTTTTCAACACAGTTTTCCATTTTAATGCCAAATTTACACTAAGAACTTCAAGGAAAATCTGCCATCACTATATCTTAAACTGTTAGAAATCATTTGTTATTTAAAAACTATCATGCTTTATTATTACTAATCCATGATCCAGTAGTGTAAAAACAATGCTAGTCTCGTGGGGTCGTGAAACAGTCACAGATCTAGAACTGAATGATAATAATAATAATAATAATAAAAATAAATTTATATATAAAGCGCTTTCAGTCAAAGTGCTGTACACAGAGATAAAAACAGTAAAAACAGATAAAAACAGATACAAACAATAAACACGAAACAATAAAAAAGATAAACAAACAGTTTAAGACTCATATATAACAGGAGTTTTAAATCCATCAACAGAAGATGCCTGCCTGATTTCAGCAGCTAGACTGTTCCATAATGTTGGTGCCCAGAATGATAAAGCCCGTTCCCCAACTGTCTTTTTACGGACCTTTGGGACACTCAGAAGTCCAGTTCCCTGGGAATGAAGAACCTGAGTGGGAACACATGGGTTCACCAGGCTGGACAGGTACAACGGGGAAATTCCATTAACAGTTAAAGTCTGCTGTAACATGAACAGGTAGCCAGTGGAGTGATATGTTCATATCTACTGGCTCTGGTCAGAACATGAGCTGCTGGTTCTGGACCATCTGTAGACCACAAAGGCTCTTCTTTGACAGACCTGATATGAGAACATTACAGAAATCTAAACGTGAAGAAACAAAAGCACGAATTAGGACCTCAGCATCCTGAAATGACAGAATCAATCTGATCTTGGAGATGTTTCCGAGGTGAAAAAAGGCCACTCTGGTTCCTCTTTAATATGGAACGATAACAAAAGAGTTTTATCAAAGAACACACCAAGATTCTGGACTCTGTCTTTACCATTAATCACACAAGCCATCAAATCCAAAAAAGAGTTACTAATGAAAGAGCTCAAATAAAAGAAATGTTAAAATCAACTGCCATCATCCACCATCCATCATCCATCCAGCTATCATCCATCCACCATCCATCCATCCATCATCCATCCATCCATCGTCCATCATCCATCCATCGTCCATCCATCATCCATCCATCATCTACCATCCATCCATCTATCATCCATCCGTCATCCACCATCCATTATCCATCCATCCATCCATCCATCATCCACCATCCATCATCCATCCATCTATCATCCATCCACCATCCATCATCCATCCATCCATCCATCCATAGTCCTTCATCCATCATCCATCGTCCATCATCCATCCATCGTCCATCCATCCATCATCTATCCATCCATCATCTACCATCCATCCATCTATCATCCATCCGTCATCCACCATCCATTATCCATCATCCATCCATCCATCCATCCATCCATCCATCCATCCATCCATCCATCATCCATCCATCTATCATCCATCCACCATCCATCATCCATCCATCCATCCATCCATCATCCATAGTCCTTCATCCATCATCCATCCATCCATCACCCATCCACCCATCATCCATCCATCCATTCATTATCCATCCATCCATCCATCCATCAATCATCCATCATGTATCCATCATCCATCCATCCATCATCCAGCCATCCATCATCCATCCACCCATCATCCATCAAACATCCATCCATCCATCCATCTATACACTCCTTAATCCTCTGTAGGGTCATGGGGGGGCTGGAGTCTATCAGCTGACTGAGGGTGAAGGTTCACCTGGACAGGTAACAGACTATCACAGGTTCACCTGGACAGGTAACAGACTATCACAGGTTCACCAGGACAGGTAACAGACTATCACAGGGCAACACATAGAGACAAACAATCACACTCACATTCACACCTACGGACAATTTAGAATCACCAATTAACCTCAGCATGTTTGTGGACTGTGGGAGGAAGCTGGAGAACCTGGAGGAAACTCACACATGTACAGGAGAACATGGAGACTCCATGCAGGAAGATCCCAGGAAGGCTGGGACACAAACCAGGGATCTTCTAGCTGCAACGCGACCGAGCTAACCACCAGGCCATGGTGCAGCCTAATCATAAACTTATAAAGGAAATATATATATAATATATATATAAATATATATATATATATAATATTATATATATTATATATAATATATATATATATATATATATATACACACCTGTCCAGATACACATTTTTAATTCCAAATCAGATAAAACAGCTTTAACGGATCAAAAATATCACAAATCAAATTATAAGTAGCATTAATACAACACAGCAGGACTAGTTCACAGAATATACTTGAGGAAATACTGCTAGTAATTAAAAACATATCACAAACATGTACCACAAACTTCATCCAGCATTCCACAGGTTTTCAGTGGAGTTGAATCCAGCACGTTTATGCTGTAAATGCAGACTGTCTAAAAATAAAACACCTACAAGTTCACACAACAGCAGATTCTGGGACGTAGCAGTGAAGCCCAGTAATATTTGCTGTTAGAATATTTGAAGAGTTTTTGCTTTGTCTTATATCGGTTCATTCCAACACACTGACAGCATGTCCCACCTGTTTAAAGTCTGCAAAATACATAAAAGTAGATTATATTCTGGCATCATACTCAAACTTCACACGTCAAAGTATCACGACTTCTGAATGTTATGAATTATAAGATGCATTTTAAAGACAAAAATGTTCATTATTGTGAGAAATATAGCCATTAGCCTAGCTTAGCACAAAGACTGGAAGCAAAGGGAAACTGTTAGCCTCACCGTGTTCAATACTTTTCACCTGAATCTGAACCAAACCTTGTAGCTTTAGTCTGAAACTTCTTGTCTGGGGTCCATCCAGAACCAGAACCAGAACCAAAACCAGAACCAGAACTCCGTCCATCAGACCTCTGGACCACATCACTGATGTTTCTCTCAATAAAAAGTACAGTTTGACTTAAAACATCATTTAAAAATGCAGTTTATTTGTACATGGATGTGATTTAAGGCAGACTTGACAGTTTGAATCACACTTAGTCAAACCAGAACTTTGTTGTTTTAAACAGTTTTTAACTAATTTATCATCAACTGGTTGTTTTAGTTAAATTTAGCTTTAGCTGCTAATAAAACGGCTTCACTGGACTCACTTTTTTGCTAATTTATTAGTGTAATATTATTCCTAAATGCAGTTTTTACAGCGTGAGGTGATTATTAACTCACACTGGTAACAGTTTATAGTACATGAACAGAAAGACCCATCCAGTGTTATACCTGGTGTCTATAAATGAAGATCCATCTCAGACTTACAGATCACCTGACCTCTCCTGGATGTTCTCATCTCTTCATGTTTCCTCCCATTGTGTGTTCAGGTCCAGGTGTGATATTTAGCTCTCAGGTCGCTCCTTAATAACCTCCATCTCTTCTATAAACAGGCTGAAGCAGAGTGTGAAATGAAAAGCAGAACAGCTGCACGAGATGGGCTGAAGTTGGGGAAAAGGACGCATTCATTCTTTTGTTGTTGAAGCAGGTCGTGGAGATAATGGCCCCATTTTTACATAAAGCCGTGCAATCTTCACAAACGCTGCAGATCTCCAGTTTATTGGGTTTTATTCTGTGTAATAATGGATCATTCTCTGCAGATGAGAATTACATGCAGGAAAACATCAGAAATTATCCATAGAAACAAAAGCCTGAATGTTTTCCTCTCTAGCTGGCAGCATTTCAGTTTCTCATTTTAACACTTTATCTGCTGTTTTGTTGTGTTTGTGCTGAAAGCAGAACATTATAGAATCATTCACTGTCTACGGCCTGAGTTTAGTGAAGGAAACGGTTTAAAACACTTTTTATTAAAGAAAAAATGACAACAAATAAATGCAAACTGAGCACAAAAAGATGCAATATGACAAGAAAAAAACCCACAAAATGGCATCAAAAAGATGCTAAATGACAAGAAAAAGATGTAAAATGACAACAATAAGATGCTAAATGACAACAAAAAGATGCTAAATGACAATAAAAAGATGCTAAATGACAACCAAAAGATGCTAAATGACAATAAAAGATGCTAAATGACAATAAAAGATGCTAAATGACAACAAAAAGATGCTAAATGATAACAAAAAGATGCTAAATGACAACCAAAAGATGCTAAATGACAAGAAAAAAGATGCTAAATGACTACAATAAGATGCTAAATGACAACAAAAAGATGCTAAATGACAACAAAATGATGCCAAATGACAATAAAAGATGCTAAATGACAATAAAAGATGCTAAATGACTACAAGAAGATGCTAACTGACAATAAAAGATGCTAAATGACAAGAAAAAAGATGCTAAATGACAAGAAAAAAGATGCTAAATGACAACAAAAAGATGCTAAATGACAACAAAAAGATGTAAAATGACAACAAAAAGATGCTAAATGACAACAAAAAGATGCTAAATGACAATAAAAAGATGCTAAATGACAACCAAAAGATGCTAAATGACAATAAAAGATGCTAAATGACAATAAAAGATGCTAAATGACAACAAAAAGATGCTAAATGACAACAAAAAGATGCTAAATGACAACCAAAAGATGCTAAATGACAAGAAAAAAGATGCTAAATGACAAGAAAAAAGATGCTAAATGACTACAATAAGATGCTAAATGACAACAAAAAGATGCTAAATGACAACAAAATGATGCCAAATGACAATAAAAGATGCTAAATGACAATAAAAGATGCTAAATGACTACAAGAAGATGCTAACTGACAATAAAAGATGCTAAATGACAAGAAATAGATGCTTAATGACAATAACAAGATGTTAATAAGAACTTTTAAACTGTTTATGCAATAAAAAAGCCAAAGAACCAAAGGCTGTTTAAATCTTTTTCCTTTAGTTTTACTGATCAACAAACTTCTGAGTCTCTGTTGTCTGAATAAACCTTTAAACCTCAATCTAGCTGCTCTCAGAGAGCATCATGGGAAAAATAATAGGATTGATGTCAGGTAATGGAGCATTTTCTGTCTCTCTCTCCACTGTACTCCATAATAAAGGATAAAGAATAAGTTAAAAATAAAACAAATCTAGTTTTCTAGTTGAGAAAAGGCAGAAATAATGTCTTCATATTTTAGCAGCTTTAGCTTCTCAACCTCTGAGTTTATCAGAAAGAACACAATAAAACTGGATTTCCACCATGTGGGACCTTAAAGTCCCAAAATAAACTGAAGATAATGTTGTGACAGAAACCCAAACCTCCAGAGTGAAGTCCTGCTTCCACCTCCAGCCTCATGAGGGTTAAACAGAACATTAATGCAGACAGGAAACCTTCTGATGACACAGCAGCAGAATGAAGAAGATCAGGTCACTACAGGAAGCTCCACATTTCTGACTATATGGGGGAATGAGCAGCCTTGGAGGAGTGCTGCTCTCTGAGTGCTGTTATAGTTTTCCCTGCAGATGAAGCTGGTGTTCTCTGGGAGTCGCTGCTGACAGAACATGACTTGTAGCAGATTGTTGATGAATGTGGTGTAAATGTCTGCTAATGTCCAGTCAGCAGAACCGCCTGGATTCCTCTCCTTCATTCCACTAATGGCTTGGCTGCAGTCGATGCCGACGCTGAGCGAGTGCTGAGGAAATGATTGTTTCCAGCAGCAGGCTTCAGATACAGGTGGGAAAAGGTCAAACGCTCAGCTGGTGACATTCATCAACAGGCTGGAAAGGTCACGGAGTCTCCTGACGTGGACCTGAAAGCATGTTGCCGTCAGCCTGATTAGAACCCCCAGGGGATGCAGCTCCTCATGTCTGGAGATCAGCATTTGACCTGAACAACAAGCATCCAGCACAGGGATCGATCGTTGCAGAGCTAAACGGTAATCCAGGAAGGCGTGACGTCGGCTGCTGTTTCTGCTGCTTACATCATGTTCTGGATGTTCAGCAGAAATGATGGATCAGGTGACTGGAAGTAGGTCAGATCCAGACCTGAGGTCCAACCAGATGTCATAGAAGACCTCAGCAGGTTCAAAAAGGTGTTTAACCCTCCTGTTGTCCTCATTTACAGGCACCAAAAAATATTGTTTCCTCATCTGAAAAAAATCCAAAAATTCAGCCAAAAAATCCCCAAATTTCTGAAAATTTGCAAAACCTTCTGGAAGAAAATTCCAATAATTCCTTAAAAGTTTCCATTAAAAGTTTTGTTTTAAAAAATCCCCAAAATTTAGCAAAAAAATTCTTGTATTTTCAAAAAATGAATAAAAATCTGCCAAAAAATCCTAAAAATATCTAAAGTGATTCCATATTTATCAGTAAAACTTCTAATATTTTCTTTAAGAACATTCACATAAAAATCAAACAAAATCCAGCGAAATTCGTTGGATCTTGGTAGATTTTTTTGTGAATGTTCTTAAGAAACATTTTTAACATTTCTTTTTTTCCACCAAAAAATTTTCAAAGATTCCCCAAAAATGTTGAAAATGTGGACATCAGAAGTTTCACTGTGAAAATATATTTTTTTCCACATTTTCAAACTTTAAAACGGATCAATTTGACCTGCAGGACGACACCAGGGTTAAATAGGAGGAAACCTGGTTAAAACATGTTTGATAAATAGCTTTAAATACTGCTTAGTTTCATTTAAGGGACAAATATATTATAAAAGAAGATAAAGGAATAAAAAGACCAACAGAAACAACATTTCATTTATTCAGGTATTTTTTGCTCATATAAAAGGCTGAAGATGAACTAATAACTGATAAACATCCAGCAGCCTTAAAGCTTGTACTGGTTGAAGGAAGCAGCATTGTTTTGTCCAAACCCAGCATAACAGCTGAAGTATTATTTAGAGTCATGTATTATCTGTCAGTCAGATGAATCCACAAACTGAACGAACAGAGGAAATAAAGATCCTGTAGCAGCAGACTGACGGGTTTTAAAGGTTTTCAAGGTTTTACAGGGTTTAATCTCCTGATGGATCAAATGTTCTGTTTTTTACTGTTTGATTCCTGAACATCCACTTTCTGAATCTTCTTCTGAATCTGAAGACGATGGACGTTTATTAAAGTAACTAAAGCTGAGCTACCAGTTAGCTAGCGGCATCATGCTACACGCTACAACAGGGGTGTCCAACATATGACCTGCGGGCCAAAAGTGGTCCCCCAGAGGGTCCGATCCGGTCCTCAAAGTGTAAAAATTCCAGAGAAGACATTAACTGCAGATTGTAAATTAGTAAAACTATAAACTTAAAATAATTTCTAGACCATGACAAGTTGTTTGGACTATAAAGTAAAATACTAGATTGTTCATTGTTCTTTAGTCATTTTGTATTTCTTTTTTTGTGATATTTTGCCTCATTTTTGTTGTTTTTTGTCTTTTTTGTCTGACTTTTGTCATTTTGTTTCTCGTTTTTGTCACTTTGTGTTTCCTTTTTGTCTCGCCTGTGTTCCTTGACTTGTTTTTTATTATTTTGTGTTTTGCTTTATTCGTTGTTTTGTGTGTAATTTTTTGAGACTGAATTTAGGATTAAATGTGTCTGCTAGACCAGGGGTGTCAAACATGCGGTCTCATTTTTGGTGTCTTTTGTCTTTTTTGTTTGACTTTCATCATTTGCCTAAAGTTTTTGTCATTTTGTTTCTCGTTTTTTGGCGTTTTGTGTTTCCCTTTTGTCTCAGTTGTGTTTTCTGTGTCGTTTGTCCATTTATTTTGTTGCTCTGTAGCTTTTTTGTTTAGTTCTTTGTCCCTTTTTTGTTTTGTTTTGTGTCGTTTGTCAAATTTTTTTGTCATTTCGTGTCTCGTTTTTGTTTTGTGCCTCGTTGTTGTCGTTTTGTGTCTCATTTTTGTCTCACTTGTGATTTTTGTCTCATTTTTGTCATTTTGTGTTTTGCTTTATTCGTTGTTTTGTGTATCATTGTTTTTGTTTCGCCTGTGTTGTCTACTTTGTCGTTTTGATTCTCACTTTTGTCATTTTTTGTCAATTGTCTAATATTTTGTCTTGTTTTTGTTGTTTGTGTGACAACTTTGTTACATCAAAACCGTAAATATATTAGATTTGGACCAGCATCAGAGACTAGGGCGCTTGGAGCCTGAGGTCTGAGCGTCAGTAAGGAGACACAAACAGAATGGATTTGCCAAAATATGTGTAATAAGTATAATTAGTGCAGATTAGCTGCACAACAACAACATTACAATACAATAAAAAATAATAAAGTGCGCACAAATGACAAAAAAAATAGAAATGTCTGAGTCCAGTCTTTTTGGTGTTAGTCAGAGGATCGGTCGCTGGGGCCCAGTCCAAGTGTATGAGTGTGTCTTTTCTGTCCTACCGCACCATGAGCGCAGTAATTCTTCTGCAGAAGCTATCCTCCTTCTCTTGGTCTCTCAATCTTTCCACGGGTTGGCTCGCCATGCAGTTAACTGGAATCTTGGTCTCCTGATGGACGAATCCTCCGATGGGTGTTCTGCTGGATGCTGAACTGTCCAAAAAATCCACTCCTTACCAGAAACCTGACCTGTAGGCAGGTCATAGATCCATACAAAATGTTATCCACACATTGCCATCAACCCAGGCTACACTTTACTTTGGCACCTGGCATGTGAGAACACCAAGCATCGGTGTAACCTCTGACTGAATTCACAAGTTCCAACAATGTTCACAACATGGATTACCCTGATTTAAGGTTACAGATAATCCTCATTAATTCACCATTTCCTTATATAAGCACATTATGACATTCTATCACACTGAAAACCGTTGAAGCTCAGTGCAAAAAAGCTAAACTCCATGTCAACAGTGTAACTGATTAAATACAGTTAACATTCACCAACTTATCTACAGTAGTTCAGGCACACATTACAACCGTAACAGAGCCACTCTTTTTTTCTTTGTGACACAATATTTACACTCCCACGTGCTAAATACATGAGTTGCTAAGCACACGTTCCTGCGGCCTTAATGCTAATGTTGTTAGCATATGTTTATGGGATTTCCCATTACATCTGTTAGCATCGCGGCTAGCGCGAAGCGATCTTTTTTACTCGGAAATTCCTAATACTAACAACAATTAGCGGACTTTCCCCTCACTCACCAATGAATCTGACGACGGTGCCCTCAGTTCCGGACAGTAGGGTCGAAGCCAACTGTTGTTAAACATTCAGTCTGAACCGAGTTTGCCACAGCAGGAACATGTCCGAAGCAATGAGCAGCCAACGATCTTGGAACGACACAACAACCAAGGAATGCTGAGGGTATTTCCTGGCCGATTAGTGTCGTCCAGCCAACTAGCTCCCCCTTGTGTCAAGTTGTGATAACACTGGTATAAAACACCTCTAATACAGTTCAACAGCTCTAGCCAGCCATTCATCTATCCCTCATTATAGCCTGGGCTACATTTGTCCATTTTTTTGTTGCTTTGTAAGTTTTTTTGTCTAGTTTTTTGTCTCTTTTTTGTTTTGTTTCGTGTCATCTGTCTAATTTTTTGTCACTTTGCTTCTCATTTTTATATTTTGTCTTTTTTGTCATTTGTTTCTTCTTGTTTTGTATTTCCTTTTTGTCTCACTTGTGTTGTCTATTTTTGCTGTTTTGTTTCTTGTTTTTTCGTATTGTCTCGCTTTGTCATTTTGTGTCTTGTTGTTTGTCTTATTTTTGTGTCACTTGTGATTTTTGTCTTATTCTTGTCATTTTGTGTTTTGCTTTATTCATTGTTTTTTGTATCATTTTTTTGTCTCGCTTGTGTTACTTTCTTGTTTTGTTTGTCGCTTTTGTCATTTTTTTGTGTCATTTGTCTCATTTTTTGTTTTGTTTTTGTTGTTTTTTTGTCTTTTTTGCCTTTTTTGTGGTTTTGATCCTCCAGTAAATCCTCTCTGGTTCAGTTCCAGATGACTAAATGTTGTGTTCCTTTGTAGACACTCTGTGATCTGGAAGTTGTAATGTGGAAATGATAAACTGAGGCTGAATATTGATGAAACTGAATTTATTTTTCTTCATAAATTTTAGGTTGTTCATGATGTTTAGTGAAAAGATAATTCCTTAAATGTGAACATTTTCAGAATGTACTTTTTCGCACTAAAACAAAGAGGAAAAAGATAATTTACTGGTCCGGTCCGCTTGAGATGAAATTTGGTTGAATGTGGCACCTGAACTAAAATGAGTTTGACTCTCCTGATCTAGACGTAAAAGCTCAGAGGGTTTGTTAACATGGAGGTCTCAGCCTGCAGGTGTTTCAGGTGTTTCAGGAGCTTCAGGGCTGCCTCTGTCTGTATTTTTAACATGTAGGCCGCTGCACCCATTCAGTCTAATGATTTAGCGCTGCAGCAGAGAGGAGCTCAGCCTACTTTATCAACGAGTGCTCACTCAGCGGATCGTGTCAGTTCCTGGCCTCCTTTTTCCTGCCGCCTCAGCAGTCTGGAGGAACTCTCTGCCGCTATGAAGCTCCGGGACGTTGGGAGGCCGGCAGCAGATTTTCCACCTCGTCCTCCTGACTGGCAGCCGGAAAGAGACGCAGCCGACCGCAAAATGTTTTCTTTATTCGGTTCCAGTCGCTGTCGGAGCAGAACTGATGACTGCAGAAGAACATCCGTGGCTCTCCGGGAGGCGATTTGTTTTCAGGTTATTGACGGCAGCAGCTCCAGGAGGCAGCAGATCACAGAGGAAACATCTCCCTCCCTGTGGGAAGCAGGACAACATGGAACCAATGGAACGCTGGAATGACCCATTTAGGAGATGAGGTCATCTTCATCTTCATCATCATCTTCATCTTCAGGCTGGAGGACTCCTCATGAGGGTCTCAGATGGACCGCAGATGTCAGTCTGTAGATCCGAGCTGTCTATGGTCGAGATGATTCCATAAACAGACGTTAGATCTGCTCTATCAGAGGGAACAATCAGTTTATTCACAGATAAACATGAAGCTGTAAACCTTCATTCTCTTATTTTCAGGTTCTATTAATAATAAAATGATGTCAGTACAGAAATATTACAGATTTACAGATGTCTTGTTTCCACATTTTTAAAATACTTGAAAAATCAACAAAAAATTTACTAAAATATACAAAATCTGATCTATGAAATATGAGATTTTTATGAAAAGTTAGTTATAGAAACTCATATTAGACCTGATGTGATCTAAAATCAGCACTAGTGTTTTACAGCAGTTTGACATTTTCAATCAGATTTTTTCTACCTGAGTAAAGAAAGTGACCTCAGGACTTGATCTGACCTTTTATTTTTCAGTAGGAGATGTTTATGTTGTTATTATTATGTTGTTAATAAATTAAATAAAATTGAATTGAATTATTTATTAGTAATATATGACAGACCTTCACTGAGATCACAAACCTCCAGCAGAGGCTCACAACATTCAGGAAATGAACTCTGAATGTGAGAAAAACACGTTGAAAGCTGCTGCCTCTTTAAGAGACCACACCACTGTGGAGGAATTGGTTCACATCTACAACATTACGAAGTTCATCTCCACTCCATGATGTGAAGTATGGTGGTGGCGGCGTCATGATGTGAAGCACGGTGGTGGAAGCGTCATGACGTGAAGCACGGTGGTGGCAGCATCATGATGTGAAGCACGGTGGTGGCAGCATCATGATGTGAAGCATGGTGGTGGCAGCATCATGATGTGAAGCATGGTGGTGGCAGCATCATGATGTGAAGCACGGTGGTGGAGGCGTCATGACGTGAAGCACGGTGGTGGCAGCATCATGATGTGAAGCATGGTGGTGGCAGCATCATGATGTGAAGCACGGTGGTGGAGGCGTCATGACGTGAAGCACGGTGGTGGCAGCATCATGATGTGAAGCATGGTGGTGAAAGTGTCATGACGTGAAGCACGGTGGTGGAGGCGTCATGACGTGAAGAACGGTGGTGGCAGCATCATGATGTGAAGCACGGTGGTGGCAGCATCATGATGTGAAGCACGGTGGTGGCAGCATCATGATGTGAAGCACGGTGGTGGCAGCATCATTATGTGAAGCACGGTGGTGGCGGCGTCATGACGTGAAGAACGGTGGTGGCAGCATCATGATGTGAAGCACGGTGGTGGCAGCATCATGATGTGAAGCACGGTGGTGGCAGCATCATTATGTGAAGCACGGTGGTGGCGGCGTCATGACGTGAAGCACGGTGGTGGAGGCGTCATGACGTGAAGCACGGTGGTGGAGGCGTCATGACGTGAAGCACGGTGGTGGCAGCATCATGACGTGAAGCACGGTGGTGGCAGCATCATGATGTGAAGCACGGTGGTGGCAGCATCATGATGTGAAGCACGGTGGTGGCAGCATCATTATGTGAAGCACGGTGGTGGCAGCATCATTATGTGAAGCATGGTGGTGGCAGCATCATGATGTGAAGCATGGTGGTGTCAGCATAACAGATTAGCATTCCTCCTGTTAGCTGCTGCTGATGTGTTTAGTTCAGTCTGTTAGCATTCCTCCTGCTAGCTGCTGCTGATGTGTTCAGTTCAGTTAGTTAGCATTCCTCCTGCTACCTGCTGAAGTGCTCAGCTCAGTCTGTTAGCATTCCTCCTGCTACCTGCTGATGTGTTCAGCTCAGTCCGTTTGCATTCCTCTTGCTACCTGCTAATGTTTTCAGCTCAGTCTGTTAACATTCCTCCTGCTACCTGCTGATGTGTTCAGTTCAGTCCGTTAGCATTCCTCTTGCTACCTGCTAATGTGTTTAGCTCAGTCCGTTAGCATTCCTCCTGCTAATGTGTTCAGCTCAGTCTGTTAGCATTCCTCCTGCTAGCTGCTGCTGATGTGTTTAGCTCAGTATGTTAGCATTCCTCCTGCTAGCTGCTGCTGATGTGTTTAGATCAGCCTGTTAGCATTCCTCCTGCTACCTTCAGAGGAGCAGTAATGATCATCATCTCCACCAGCAGCCTCTTCATGCTGAACATTCGTCCTCTGCTAGGCTGCTCTGTTAAAGTTCGGTTTCCTTTCAAACGATTCCCTCTTCACCTGCAGCCTCGGCTCCTATGGAGGAAGTGGAGGCAGACAAAGGCGGAGGAGAGATTTCTTTTGAAGCTGAGCTTGTCAGGAGAGCCGTCGCCGGTT
Source organism: Amphiprion ocellaris (assembly GCF_022539595.1). Lineage (NCBI taxonomy): Eukaryota > Metazoa > Chordata > Actinopteri > Pomacentridae > Amphiprion > Amphiprion ocellaris. Next base: position 1,274,032 of record NC_072778.1, on the reverse strand, counting down.
TCATTGCCATCTCCATAACAGCGAGTCACTGGGGTCTGTTTTACACTTCAGGCGACATCAGGCGACGACGTGCAGGAGAGTGGAGCCACTTCAGTCTGATTTATCTGTATGTTCGGCCTCGACTCCACAGGTTTCCATCAGCAGAGGAAGTCCTCATGCTCAGCAGCTCTAACTGCACTCTACTCTATCTCCTCAATGTTTTAACTGGACTCTACTGGATCTAATGAATGTTTTAACTGGACTCTACTGGATCTGCTGTCTGACCTCAAAGACCTTAAAGACCTCAAAGACCTTAAAGACCTAAAAGACCCTGAAGACCTCAAAGACCTCAAACACTCAGAAGACGTTTTATTTGAAGAAAAAATACTTCTAATTTTCAGGTCTGAAAACATGAAATTATCAAAAGTCAGCCAAATATTTAACAGAATTCAATTTTTGGTTCAAACAACACATCAGTAAACTGGACTCAAACTCAGTCCGCTGCATCAGGGATTATAGCTCCTGTTCATGGGTCGCCAACTCAACCAGGTGGTCTACCTGGGCACTCTGTAGTGTGTTTTAATGCTCAAAATAAACTGATTGTTTGTTATAAAGAACAGGTTAAATCAGTTTATTCTTCTTTCTGCTCCTTACATTTAGAAGTTTGGAAACTTTTGTTTTTGTGTCGTATTAAAGTGTTTTTTTTCTTTTGTCAATGAATGGAATAAAAACTAACATGAATTTTCTTCCATCATCAGCAAAGAAACGTAAATTTTTTTTTAATCTTTTGGAGCTTACATCAGCTGAGAGGGTTGTTTCTAAATCTAACGATAAAGCCGATCTAACAACATTTCAGCTAATTTCAGCTCTGGTTTTCCAGCTGTGTGATCTCAACAGTCTGGATGGAAACTAGCAGAAAGTTGAGGAGAGTTTGAATTCTGAACATCTGCACCTTCTGCAGATGTTCAACATGTCCAGAACCTCCTCAGATGTGACCCTGAATCCAGCTGCAGGAACGCTGATATTATCGCCTCTGGATGTGAGAGGTCGACTCCGTCACTTTTAATTACCACCTCCAGCAGACGGCGAGCGTCAACACGCCTGTTGCCACCGCTGCAACTTGCCAATAAATCCCAGCAGCAGAAAACACGGTGGATTCCTGCTGTTAGCAAACTCACGTTCCACTCTGAGGATTCACAGCTGATCAGCACCTCTTCGCCCTCCAGAGACTCATCTTGTCGTTTTCATCTTTTCGGGGCTGTAATGGAGTGGAGAGGCCCAGGTGACTGCAACTGTTTCCTCCCAGCCGCCGTCTGCTAATTAGACTCAGCACTTATTAATTAAATTAGGAGCCGACGTGCTGATAGGCCGTCGCAGGATTCAACTCTCAGCGGACGTCACACTTCATCTGGCACATCAATGAACTCCACAAAATGGAACTTCCACAGTAATTGTGTGTTTGTGTGATGTTTAATTGGGAGTTTGGAGTTCAGTTGCTGTTGCTGAGTCATGTGACTTCCTCTACTTCCTGTGAAGGAAAACAGTTTCTGGGTTTGACCATTAAATGTGGCTGCAGGAGGAGATGGAGGCTGCAGAAAACATTTTTAGACACGTTTATACACCTTTATATACCCCCATACATGTTTATATTCAAACATGTCATCAACTATCAGTTCAGATATTTATTGTTTGATGCTCTGGGCCCAAATGTTTTGTTGTTTGTTTGGATTTGATCAGATTTTAGATCGCATGATCCAGTTTTTATTCTGATCTGGACCGAACTTTCAGGATATTCAGTACTTTCAGTAAATCATAATAGGATTTAACTGGAAACCTGTGATTTAAAAACAGAGCATCAGGATGAAGGTGATCCCAGCAGGAAGTGAAATAAAACTTGAAATATTTCAGTGTAACATCTGTATCCTGTAGTGAACACATCCGTTCATATTTATTACCAAGCTTCAAACAGCTGATATCTCAACAAATAAAGAAAAAAAAACACTTTTAATGTCATGACTGTCGACCAAACTGCACAAGATGAACGGAAATGTGAGTTTCAGCTGAACTTCCCACAACAGAAATGATTGTTTTTAACTTATCCAGTGTTTTCCAACAACTCAGCCCTGATTGTTCCGTGGTTTCTCTTTCTGTCCATCAAACTGTCTTCTTTAAAACTGTTCATTAAATGTAGTTAAAATATAAAAGCCATCGTTGTCAGGACAGAGCTCCTGATGGTATTTTAGTCAAAGGTTGGAAGGTTCTGCTGGAAGTTACTTCAGTGGTTAATCAGATTAAATACCTTTATTTACAACTTTAAAAAATAGTTTGTTTTTCTTGTGGGGAATAAATTCTGCGGTTTCAGCAGAACGAGGATTTCATGGAGATTTATTGAGGATTATCATTAAGATGCAATTAGATTCATGCAGCGGGTTTCAAGGAGCAGAATGTTATTGGATTGTTCTGTCTTGAAAACTTTCATTTAGTCTCTTCTGTTGAATAGATTTAGTAGAAAAACTGAGTTCAGGACATCTGGCTGCATTTAATCACCGTCTCAACTACATTCTGACGATAAACTGTTCAATATTTACTGTATTGAAAAGTGTAGATTCCAAAAGGTCACATTGGTTTCAAAAGAGCAGTTCTGACCGTCATATTTACAAAAAAGATTCAAGCAGCATAAACAGGAAACAAAAAGCTTTTAAATTCTGTCTTCAGGGCAAAATATCAGCAAAGGAAATTAATTTAGAGACTCGCAAACAAAAACATCAGTGATGATGAACAAAAGGCACATCGAGGTCGTTTCCTGGTTTGATGGAGGACGTTTGATTAATATCTGCTGAATATTGGTCTCTAAATGGAAAAAAAGGAAAAACAGAAACTCTACAGGAGACCAACAGATGGTTTAAAGACCTCTGATCTGAGTAGAAACATGTTGAAGGCGGTTTGAAGACCTCTGATCTCTGAACAGAAACATGTTGAAGATGGTTTGAAGACCTCTGATCTCTGAGTAGAAACATGTTGAAGGCAGTTTGAAGACCTCTGATCTCTGAGTAGAAACATGTTGAAGGCGGTTTGAAGACCTCTGATCTCCTAGTAGAAACATGTTAAAGGCGGTTTGAAGACTTCTGATCTCTGAGTAGAAACATGTTAAAGGCAGTTTGAAGACCTCTGATCTCTGAGCAGAAACATGGTCAACATGTTCACAGCTAACTTCATGCTGATACTGAGTGTTGGTCCAGAAGAAGAACCGGCTGAAGGTTCATCGACAGCTTTCAGACCGTTTGGAGGCTCAACGAAGTCGAAGCTTTCTAACGTTTTCCCAAAACTGTGTTATGACATCTGTTAGAACGTGGAGAAAGAACTCTGAAGCTGCAGCTCTTTTCCTGGTTTGTTAAATAAAATTCCGTACGTTCACGTCATCGAGGTTTCTGACAGTTCTGTTATTCATCATCATGGTAATAAATCAAAGCAGGTCAGATGGACAGAAACAGGGGAGATGAACTCATTCTGAAGAGAAAACAAAGTTCAGGTGATATTTGGTTCTGACCTTCTGTTCTCACATCGAGCTGCAGCCAAACATATATAGAAGTATTTCTGTTTCCTAAAGTTCAGTCACACCGTCCAGTTCACTCATCTGGTGCTTCTCCATGAATCCATCTGCATCTCCAGACTCTTGTCCATCACATAAACTTCTACTTTGGTATTTGCTGGTGGTCCATGTTCTGATCTCAGAAGGAGCTTCATCAGCTGGTCAGCTAAACAAAGTTAGGAGTATTTCAACTAAAAGTTTGTTTAGAACCTAAAGTGTTGATTGTGAGTGAGAACGAAACGCTGGTTGGTTCTGAAGATCATCAGTGGACGAGATCAAACCCTGAACACAAAGAAGAAGAAGAACTGTGTTTCATTTTTAGTGTCAGGATGAACATCTGATGAGCTTCACGGTGAAAGTTCTGCTCAGAAAACTACATTCTTTGCAGAACATGCTGAAGAGATGGAACAAGCAGATGTTTGGTTCAGTGGTTCCTGAACATGTCTGGTTCACTGATGAGAAGATCTGCTGTAAGTTAGAGGACCAGCCTGAACCAGAACCTGCAGCAGGTGGAGAACTGGCTCCCGAGAACTTAAAATAAAACATCATGAGGTGTTTAGTCACCACACGCTGCCAGAACATCTTCAGTGCAGCTTTGATTCTCAGAGACTCTGGACTGAAAGGACTAAAGATCATTCTCATCCAGATGTTTCCTCAGCTGATGGTTTTCTTCGTTGTGTCATCATGACATCATCTGTTTTGGCTCCTGTGATTGGTCGGCTGCAGCAGCGTCGAACTTGTTCCAAAGTAAAAGTTTTTAAAAACTCTGAAGGTCTGTTTTGTTTGCGATGGAATCTACAGCAACACAAAGAAGGAACACGTGGAAACAAACATCTTCTGAAGATGCAGCAGCAGAAAAATGCTGAGCTGTTAGCAGGAGAGTTTTAAATATATTTTGTAGCTGCTTAAGACACAACTAAAGCCTTGAAGTCTCTCAGAAGTTCCATTAAATAAACGTTGAATCTCCTCCCCTCTGATGATGTCTGCTGGAGGATGTTCCTCGTCTAAAAAAGGTTTTATTTATGCCTTTATTTTAATTATTTAATCTTTGTGCTGAAACAGACGATCATAGGAGCTAAATTATAATGAAGGTATTTATTTAAACCCCACTAATAAACTGTTCTGATGACTGGAGCTTTAAGAAAAAAGCGTCTAAATCAGTCAGAGCTTGGGACTGAAGAAAAGGAAGGTTTGAACGTTCACTTCATGAAAACTACGACTGAACTGGACCTCATGGAGACGAAAAACCAGCTGAAAACCAGGACCACAACCAGAACCAGGACCGGAACAACAAATACAACCACAACCAGAACCACAACTACAACCACAACCAGAACCAGGACCGGAACAACAAATACAACCACAACCAGAACCACAACTACAACCACAACCAGAACCAGGACCAGAACCACAACTACAACCACAACCAGAACCAGGACCGGAACAACAAATACAACCACAACCAGAACCATAACTACAACCACAACCAGGACCAGAACCACAACTACAACCACAACTAGAACCAGAACCATAACTACAACCACAACCAGAACCACAACTACAACCACAACTAGAACCAATGAATGAAACTTTAATCCTTCAGGTTGATCAATAAATTAATCAATGGAAGCAGTTTGATAATTTATATGATTCTATGGTTTCATTTAGAGGCTTTTATCCAAAGAACCAGGACCAGAACCAGGACCAGAACCAGGATGAGGACCAGGACTGGGACCACAACCAGAACGAGGACCAGGACCAGAACCAGGAACAGAATGAGAATCTTTGTTGGGTTTTCCAGAAGAGTATTAAGGTATTTTTATAGTTTTAATCAGGTCCATAGTAAATAAAACTATAAAGTTCTGTAGCTTCTGATGCTGCAGAGTTTTAGTTTTCTGACCACATTAGTGGATTATTCTCCATAATTAATAACTCTGTGTATCAGTCCGTAGTCTTTGAGAACTTTTACATTATAATAGCAGAAACTCCACTATTTACTGAGTTTAAACAGCATCTCTGGGCTCTGATTGATTTATGTGAATTTGTTTTCAGTACTTGTTTAATCTGACATCATTTTTTTTTGTACCTTTGCTTTAGAAAGCCGCCAACAGCACTAAAACTGCATCACATGGACCTGCTTTTTTCAGGCTGTTTTCATATTTTTCTCAGGGGTTTCATTCTGTTTTATTGATATTTAAAAAATAAAGTCAGCAGAAGCAATAAAAAGAGGAGCTCCAGGTTATTATTGCATTATTGTGTTTTAGAGGAACTGTGAGTTTAATTCTGCTTTAGATTGATTTAATGTCAGCTGATGGTGTCATTTTTCTTCTTGTTTTAGGATTTAAAGCTACATCTGAGTCATTATTCTACTCCTGTTTGTTCATTTTAATGCTGTTATCTTCACATTTCTGAAGATATTTGATTGATTCTAACATAAAAGCAGCCACACCCAGGGATCGATCAGTTAATGAAGAAATGAATCATTTTCCGGCTCTGGAGGATTCCTCACGTCTCTCCACTGGTCGGATGAAAATGTAGTTTTCATTTCCTGGCAGCTGCTCAGAGCCCATTTTAAAAAGTGACTTTGTGGTTCAGGAGCATCAGAGCGAACATAAAAGGCCGAAGACACACAAATAAACCTGAGAGAAACAAGTCCAGCAACACGAGTCGTATTAATCACAGAGACATAAAGACATCAGATGGTTGGACCGAATCCCACGATGTGGAGAGAAAACCTGCCTGGATCGGCTCTAGTCGTCTCCTCAGCATTTATTTGTTTCCAGCATCTCAAAGTCAGAGAGGAAAAAACGCTCACAAGGTTAAATCTCTGAGCGGCAGGCTGAACGAGCGACGGTGGGATTCCTCAGAGGGCTCTGCTTCCATTTGATTGGAGACACTTTTGGTTTTTCATTCAGCGGCAGTGAGACGAGTTTCCACTAATCACCTCCACGTCCATCAAATCAGCCCCGGGACCGCCTCGGCAGGACTGTTGACCTCCGATCCCTCCTCAGCTGGTTTTCTTTCTGCTGCGTCTCTTTCATCACCTCGGTTGTAATTAGCCGGAGCTGAGATTTTCTCCTTTTGTCGGCTCCCTGAAAGCTGGATAAGCGTCCTTTGTGCCTCCTCACACCTTTTTTTATTTCCTTTTAACAAACCTTTTTTTCTCCGAGAAGAAACTCCAAACCAGCCGGAGTCTCAGAAGGAGGCTGATAACCAGAAGAGAGTTTCTCCTTCGCCGGCGTCTTTATCTCCCAGGACACAATTAGCTGCTCTATCGCTCATCTCCACGCTGCTATTTCTCCTTTTCCGCTGCTCTTCTTCGCATTTAAAAGCTGCCATCCCTCGTCGCCACTCACTCCTGAAAGTTAAAAGCAGTTTTGGTGTGCGGTGGAGGAAACACGACTGTGTGAGGAGATAAAAACTGGTCTCCAGCTGCTTTGTTCCAAACAGAAACAGCAGCATCCCGGATTTATCCTTTAAAAAACATGGCACAAAAGCACAAAGACAAAAGTTCCTGCTTTTATTCTAATTCTTGCTCACGTTTAAAAGTTTCAGACACCGTTCACCTGAAGCCTGTAAAGGTTTTTACTGAACTCCTTGGCGGTCTAATAAACCGCTGCCAGATTCTCACCTGATTGATTTTCTCTGATGAATCTCAGATGATGGAAACATGTGAAGCGTTCAACGGAGGACTGAAGGTTCAGGTTTGTTCAGATTATTTCATGAGAATCATAGCATGAAAGCAAAGCAGCGGCTAACAGTCTGCTAACAGTTCTACCCTGAAAGCAAAGCAGCGGCTAACAGTCTGCTAACAGTTCTACCCTGAAAGCAAAGCAGCGGCTAACAGTCTGCTAACAGCTAAACCCTTAAAATAAAGTAACGGCTTACAGTCTGCTAACAGCTGAACCCTGACAGCAAAGCAGCAGCTAACAGTCTGCTAACAGTTCTACCCAGAAAGCAAAGCAGCGGCTAACAGTCTGCTAACAGCTAAACCCTTAAAATAAAGTAACGGCTTACAGTCTGCTAACAGCTGAACCCTGACAGCAAAGCAGCGGCTAACAGTCTGCTAACAGCTGAACCCTGAAAGCAAAGCAGCGGCTAACAGTCTGCTAACAGCTGAACCCTGAAAGCAAAGCAGCGGCTAACAGTCTGCTAACAGCTGAACCCTGAAAGCAAAGCAGCGACTAACAGTCTGCTAACAGCTGAACGCTGAAAGCAAAGCAGCGGCTAACAGTCTGCTAACAGCTGAACCCTGAAAGCAAAGCAGCAGCTAACAGTCTGCTAACAGCTGAACCCTGAAAGCAAAGCAGCTGCTAACAGTCTGCTAACAGCTAAACCCTGAAAGTAAAGCAGCGGCTAACAGTCTGCTAACAGCTAAACCCTGAAAGCAAAGCAGCGGCTAACAGTCTGCTAACAGCTGAACCCTGACAGCAAAGCAGCGGCTAACAGTCTGCTAACAGCTGAACCCTGAAAGCAAAGCAGCGGCTAACAGTCTGCTAACAGCTGAACCCTGAAAGCAAAGCAGCAGCTAACAGTCTGCTAACAGCTGAACCCTGAAAGCAAAGCAGCGGCTAACAGTCTGCTAACAGCTGAACCCTGAAAGCAAAGCAGCGGCTAACAGTGTGCTAACAGCTGAACCCTGAAAGCAAAGCAGCAGCTAACAGTCTGCTAACAGCTAAACCCTGAAAGTAAAGAAGCGGCTGCTAACAGTCTGCTAACAGCTCAACCCTGAAAGCAAAGCAGCGGCTAACAGTCTGCTAACAGCTGAACTCTGAAAGTAAAGCAGTGGCTAACAGTCTGCTAACAGCTAAACCCTGAAAGCAAAGCAGCGGCTAACAGTCTGCTAACAGCTAAACCCTGAAAGCAAAGCAGCGGCTAACAGTCTGCTAACAGCTAAACCCTGAAAGCAAAGCAGCACCTAACAGTCTGCTAACAGCTAAACCCTGAAAGTAAAGCAGTGGCTAACAGTCTGCTAACAGCTGAACCCTGAAAGCAAAGCAGCGGCTAACAGTCTGTTAACAGTTCTACCCTGAAAGCAAAGCAGCGGCTAACAGTCTGCTAACAGCTGAACCCTGAAAGCAAAGCAGCGGCTAACAGTCTGTTAACAGTTCTACCCTGAAAGCAAAGCAGCGGCTAACAGTCTGCTAACAGCTGAACTCTGAAAGCAAAGCAGCGGCTAACAGTCTGCTAACAGCTGAACCCTGAAAGCAAAGCAGCGGCTAACAGTCTGCTAACAGCTGAACCCTGAAAGCAAAGCAGCGGCTAACAGTCTGCTAACAGCTAAACCCTGAAAGTAAAGCAGCGGCTAACAGTCTGCTAACAGCTCAACCCTGAAAGCAAAGCAGCGGCTAACAGTGTGCTAACAGCTCAACCCTGAAAGCAAAGCAGCGGCTAACAGTCTGCTAACAGCTAAACCCTGAAAGTAAAGCAGTGGCTAACAGTCTGCTAACAGCTGAACCTTGAAAGCAAAGCAGCGGCTAACAGTCTGTTAACAGTTCTACCCTGAAAGCAAAGCAGCGGCTAACAGTCTGCTAACAGCTGAACTCTGAAAGTAAAGCAGTGGCTAACAGTCTGCTAACAGCTAAACCCTGAAAGCAAAGCAGTGGCTAACAGTCTGCTAACAGCTAAACCCTGAAAGCAAAGCAGCGGCTAACAGTCTGCTAACAGCTAAACCCTGAAAGTAAAGCAGTGGCTAACAGTCTGCTAACAGCTGAACCCTGAAAGCAAAGCAGCGGCTAACAGTCTGCTAACAGCTAAACCCTGAAAGTAAAGCAGTGGCTAACAGTCTGCTAACAGCTGAACCCTGAAAGCAAAGCAGCGGCTAACAGTCTGTTAACAGCTCTACCCTGAAAGCAAAGCAGCGGCTAACAGTCTGCTAACAGCTGAACCCTGAAAGCAAAGCAGCGGCTATATATATATATATATATATATATATATATATATATATATATATATATATATATATATATATATATATATATATATACGCACAAAGTTATTGGGGGGGCACGAAAGTTTTTTGTCCTCCGAAGGGGGGCCCGACAGAAAAAATTTGAGAACCACTGGTTTAGAGGTCTGCTGAAATATGTTCACATCATCTCCTCAAACCGTCCATCTCCTTCAGGCCCCGCCCCCTGAAACACACAGTCTGCTCTGATTAGCCAGCTGCTGGACACACCACGGGTGAGTGCTATTGTGATGATGTCATCAAAGACTCCAGGGGCCCGTTTCACGAAGCAGGTTTAGTGAAAACTCTGAGTTTGTTAACCCTAAAATGAGGGAAACTCAGAGTTTTCCATTTCACAAAGGGAGGTAACTCAAACCCGAGACAGAGGGGTAACTCTAGCCTGTTTCACAAAGAGAGGTAACTTAAACTCTCGGTCAGTTACCATAGTAACAGACTCTCTGACTCTAACCTGGTCAGGACCAGGTTTATCTCAGTAAACCTCGAGTTTCTGTCTCCGCCCTCTTTCAGTCACACGCTATTAGATTTCCTCATTCATTCATTCAGTCAGCTGGCGAGTTTTGGCGAAGTCTATATATATATATATATATATATATATATATATATATATATATATATATATACATATATATATATATATATATATATATATATATATATATATATATATATATATATATATATATATTGGCTGAGTAGAAGTCTGTCAGTTTAAATAGGCTTAATTATTTAACAGAACATGATATGGATGCAGACATTTAGGCTCTGTGTGGGATAAAACCACTGCACAGTCAAACAGCCACTTAATATTTAGGCTACTTTACAATGTAAAACATGATCAAAATGAGGTAGCTCCATGAGATTATGCCGACTTCTTACCTGTTTTAAAAATGTTTTTATATTTCATCTTCAGCTGCTGCCACATGTGCTTCTCCCCTTCAGGATTGCACCTAAATGAAATAACTTAATAGTCTACTATTCAAACAGTTTTCCTGTAATATTATTGTGATTTAAACTTACGCATTGACCCGGGCAACAATGTTCTCCCACACCGTCTCCCTCTCTTTTGCAGCTACAGGTGTTGCACTTCTTTCTAAAACATGTTCAAACTCGCTATATAAGCGCATTAAGATTTCCAATTCAAACGGTGTAGTCCTCCGCTTCCCCGTTGCCATGGTGACTCGTCGAATCGGCGCTCCATTGATACTGGCTTTTCAGAGTTGTGGTGCACGCGCTTAACTCCGGGTGAAAGTACTCCGAGTTGATTAAACCAACTCAAATCAGCCGTTGTGAAACCGAAAACTCAGAGTTTCGTATCTCAGAGTAGATCAACTCAGAGTTTGTTGAACCTGCTTCGTGAAACGGACCCCTGGTGTTTCAGGCAGGTGAGGATCAGAAAAACCTTCAGCCTATCCAAAACAGTTTTCTCTCTGATGAAATGCATTCTACATGAGGAATGTTTGCAGTCACATGACGACATGCTGCGATCCTATTGGACAGTCTGGTTAGGAATCGTCTTTAAGGTTTTTAAGGTCTTTAAAGTGTTTGAGGTCTTTAAGGTCTTTGAGGTGTTTGAGGTCTTTCAGGTCTTTCAGGTCTTCTCCAGGCGATGAGTGTTTCTGCTAGAATCAGGCAGCTTCAACAGGTCGTCCTGTTTCCATGTATGATCCAACAGCTTCTACTGAAACAACCAACAGTGTTTCCTGGATGTAACTCCGGCTCTATGAGCACAGAAGATGCTACAAGGACAGTAGGAGGACAGAAAAATGTCTTCTGAGTTCAACCAACCTGCCTGAAGACCCTCCAACAGGTTTCATGGATGCTCCAGATCAGGTTCTTTGTTCTTCCATGAAAACTGAAAGAGGATTTATAGGAGGTTCAGAGGTTCATGAAGGTTCAGCTGCCCTGAAACAGTCTATAGAAGTCCAGCCGGTTCCAGACCAGAACCCAGACCTGGTTGGTATCATCCAGACTGACAGCTGGTCCAGAGCTTTAAATAAACTACCACCTTTTCTAACCTTCCTAGGAGGTTCTAACACCTCCGTAGGACTCTCAACATTTAGACCAGAACTTCTCCAGATCCAGTGTGGAACAGTTAGAACCTCCTGGAACCGGCTGTGGAGACAAGAGGCTCCATCTTGTCAAATCTTGGAGGTTCTTTAAATGTCTTCACTCCTGCTCATGCTTTCTGCTCTGGCTGTGACTCATTATTTGCTGTTTGGGACTTTTTGTTTGTTTGTTTGTTTGTTTGTTTGTTTGTTTGTATCTGCGTGTTTTCTGAGCTCAGTATTTGTTCCAGGATTTGAAGATGAGATGTTTGAAAGAGGAGTGATATTACTGATCTCTGGCCTCTGCTCTGTTTACTCCGTTTTATCTTTAATGATGTAAACAGACATGGACCCGATGCTTCGTCACTTCGTCTGAGGCCAGATGCCAATTAAAAGAGGAGCTGTGAAGATGAAGCACACGGATGGAGACGGCGTGACGAGGAGCTCAGAGAGCATCAGGAGGAACCGAGCAGGAATTAAACCGTTAGCAGAGCGGACCCTAAAACAAAAGCTGCTTTAACAGATCATTTAAAACACATTTAATGTTTAAAGTTTACAGCAATAAATAATGCAATGATCTGGGACTTTAATCTAATCTAATCTAATCTAATCTAATCTAATCTAATCTAATCTAATCTAATCTAATATAACATAACATAATATAATATAATGTGTGAGAAGCCAGAAGATCCTCCATGACGGTAGACGATAGAAAGATGAAATCTAGAGGGTCAGAGGATCAAACACGCCAACGTCATGTTTACCCAAACTAAAAACAGAAACTGAAAAACACAATTTGAGCTTCTGATCACTTAAACCATCATCCATCCATCCATCCATCCATCCATCCATCCATCCATCCATCCATCCATCCATCCATCCAGCCATCCATCCAGCCATCCATCCATCCAGCCATCCATCCAGCCATCCATCCAGCCATCCATCCAGCCATCACAGGGCTACTCATAGAGACAAACATTTACACGTACTTACTATTTAGAATTATACAGGTTTTGGACTGTAGGAGGAAGCTGGAGAACCTGGAGAAAACCTGCAAACTCTATGCTGAAAGATCCCAGGAAGACTGGAGACGAACCGGGGATCTTCTAGCTGTGAGGCGATGGCACAAACCACTGATCCACTGTGCAGCGCTTCACTGAAATCCATCATTTAGAAGTTTCTTTGTAGTTTCTGTTCTTTTTAATATTTGAATGTTGTGAGGATGTTGTGTTGATTTTCCAGGTGAAACACACAAAACAAACACAATAAAAGTTATTTTGTTGATTTGAAACACAAACATCAGAATGAAAGAGATGCAGTCAGATATGTGTGAAGCATCCTTGTAAAGACGTTGATATAAAAGTGATTTTTCTGTAATTACTGCTGCTGTCGGTCTTCTGTTGACTTTCTCTCTATTCAGACTCTGCAGCTCAACGTTCCTCCTGAGTTCTGCGGTTTGTCAAAGGAAGTATTTACAATGCAGAGTGGCGAGGTGACATTGATTTTTTTTAAAGCCGACGGAGCAGCACTCGAGCGTTTTCTGTCTCAGATGTGGTCTATTGATAACAGATTTTCTAAAGCGAAGGACCCTCCACACAAATATAGTGTTTTAGAACCTGAACGAGTCCCGTCTGCCACCGAAACATCCAACAAAGTCTGACAACCTCGTCATCATTAGTCACGCTCTCCAAACCACTCCACGCTTTTCACGCTTCACCGAGCTCCTCTGATGGTGGATCTGCTCGTTAAAACTGCCGCTGGATGTTTTCTAATCCTGATGATGGTCGGCTGCAGGAATCCCTCCTTCATTACTGAACCTCCACATTCCAACCACAACTCTCCACTCAGACGTGCTCCGAGTCCCAAACCCACCCTGCTGGTCACTCATTAAAAACACAACAGGCCTTTCTTCTGGTCCATTTGGATCTGCAGCGGCCCACAGATCAATAAATACCTCTTATGTGTGACGATCCAAAGCCTCAAATCTAGATTCTGTGTTTATTCACGGCGCCTGCAGGAACGACGATCCGGGGAGAGATGTCGCAATGATTTCAGGCCTCAGCGTCATGAAGTTCCTGATCCTCAGAGGATAAACTGAAGACCGTCTGACCTTCATCATCTCTGACTAATCAGCTCCAACATCGGCTCTGTTCTTCTGCTGCTGAGCATTTAAAAGAACAGGGGTTTGTAGCAGAATGCTAAAGATGCTAACTCAGACAGAAAACCTCGACTGGAAAACAAACTAAACACTCGTTTAGTTCAGCAGTGATTTAGTTTCACAATTTAGAGTTTCATCTTAACAGGTTAACTACCTATGTATTTACTATATATACCATTATTGCATTACACTCACTCTGTTTCTCCCTGTGTCCTTTCTCCGAGTGTCCCTGATCCCAGAGCTGGATGCTTCAGATCTGTGGTGGTTCTCCCACCAACTGGCCTAATCTCCATCTGTGGGATGCTGCTGCTGACCTTCCTCCAGCCCACTGCTTCCAGCTGCCCATTTCCATCAATCTACTCTGCATCACCCTCACTATACTTGATTTGCTCGTCTACATATTTTTGAATTTACCACCAGCTATATATGTAGTATATTTAATGCCAGAGCCATACACCGTAGCAGTAAACTATAATCAGTTTCCATGTTAGTTGTACTTTGCATGTATCATCTGTCTTATCATGCATGTGTCAAACTGTGTGTTTTATGGTCCTTGTGTCCCCCCCCATCTCTATCTCTATCCCTCTATCTCCACCCCTCTATCTCCATCCCTCTATCTCTACCTCTCTACCTCTTCTGTCCCTCTCAACCCGTCCAGCCAGCAGCAGATGGGTCCCCCCACATAAAGAGCCGGGTTCTGCTCGAGGTTTTTTTCCCTGTTAAAAGGGTGTTTTCCTGCCACTGTCACCTTAGGGCTGCTCTGGGGTTCAGGCATATGGGTTCTGTAAAGCGTCTCGAGACAATTTGACTGTAATTGGCGCTATATAAATAAAATTAAATTGAATTGAATTAAAGTTTCCTTTAATCATTGGTTTATGGCGATCAGAGAGTCCAATGGTTTAACTTTAACCCTCATCAGTACACGTGGATAAACCTATTAATCCGTACACTTCCAGCAGTAATTCATCTGTTTCATATTTCTGTACCTGTCCATATCCTCTCAGTGTAGATTTTCCTAAAACGTGTGTCGTCTATAGATACAAATATGAAAGAAACAATGAAATTACTACTGATGATTACTGACATTTATTACTGACAATATTAGTGTAAGAACTCCTGAATGAAACACAACGCAACTGCAGCAGTGATCACAAGAGCAACACAAACACACATAAATAAAAGATGCACAGTCCTGCTGGGGGCCCCATGGGCCCCAAATGATTTTATTGTATAAACACCATAAACCTGGTTGAAATCAGATCAGCTTTGGTTTATGTGATGGAAACTCTGTGGGAGACGACTACCTAAAGGGACTGAAAAATTCAACTAATAAATAAAAAATATGACAACTTATATATGATGAGGGTTAACTAGTGAAAGAGCAGAGAGAGAAGAACTGAACTATGCTGGAACTCTGGACAGGTGAGGGGAGTGGGCGTGGCCACCAATTGAGGGAGTGGGTGGGGTTGAACAATGCAAACAACACAACAAAAACAAAAAACATAAACACAGCAACAACTCAACAGCAACAAAAACAACATCAACAACACAATAACTCCGCAATACTATTGTTAAAGCATTACTACACTACTACTACAGACTACTGCAGACTACTACTAGACAAAGTGAGATACCGGCCTCTATATATAATTTGATATAAATTTATTATTTCTCTAACTGTAGACCTTCAGGTGTGACAGTTTGTCAGAACAAACATCATTAATTCACAAAAGAAAGGACTAATTATCTAATAAAACACATTTGATTCTGCATGTGTTTAATGTGTTTAATGGAACGTGTGATTTTCCCTCCTATTTAAACTCCAGGTTCATAAAATCTGTGGGTTCAAACACTGGATCTTAGAAACACGACTCCACTCTGAAAGTTCATTTTGCATTTCTATGTCTGAATGAAGTCTGTTGTTTGAAACGATCCACTCTACTCGGTTTAGTTTTTTTCTGGAGTAAATGAGCTTCCAGGTGAAGCAGAGATGTTGGTTTATTTCCTGCACTAAAATAAAAGCTGATTTTAATAAATATATACTCCGGTTTCATCTCTGACTGTCTTCACCTCCTCCTCCTCCTGGTCCTCCTCCGGCCTGAAGGGGGCACTGTGGCTCTTCCTCAGTCTCTCTGCAGCTCTTCTACTCAAACGCCTCCCAGGCATCATTTTCTTGGTCAAAGTATAAAATGTTCTTTTTTTGTGCATAATGGAAGTAGGAGAATATTAACGGGGCAAATATCTGATTTCATGCAAAAGAAAATATCTGATGTACAGAAAGGAATATTAAACATGTCTGCTGGTGGAGGAGTTTTTAGGGAAACAAAACGAGGAGGAAGAGGAGGAAGAGCAGCCCCTCTACATGTTCAGGAGCAGCACTGAGCTAACGGCTCCGTCCACATCACCACATCATCGGTCTGGTTCTGCAGAAATCTGCTCCAGGTCCTCAGTAAAGTAGAACCTTGTGGAACCAGGTTCTCCACGTTCAGCAGCTCAATCAGCAGGGGAAAAAAAGCAGGAATCTGATTGGTCAGCTGGAGGCCGATCAGCTGAGACCGTCTCTGGTTCTGGAGGAGGAACCGGCTGCAGCTGGACCAGAATAAATCAGACGAGTTTCTGAGCTTCACATTCCGTTGAGGGTCAAACACTCGGTTCTGTCTGGAGAATCCAAACTGTGACCTCCTGATGCTACCATGGCAACCAGAGGACCAATAGAGAGGCTCCTCCAGTCAGCTGATCAAAGTCACATCAGGACAGTACAGGATGTAGAACGCGCTGCTGTTAGTTCCTCCCTGTTAGCAGCCTGTTAGCCCCGGCCTGTTAGCCCCTTCCTGTTAGCAGCCTGTTAGCTCCTCCTGTTAGCCCCTTCCTGTTAGCCCCGGCCTGTTAGCAGCCTGTTAGCTCTTCCCTGTTAGCAGCCTGTTAGCCCCTTCCTGTTAGCCCTGGCCTGTTAGCAGCCTGTTAGCTCCTCCCTGTTAGCTGCCTGTTAGCCCCGTTCCGTTAGCAGCCTGTTAGAGCCGCCCTGTTAGCTCCTCCCTGTTAGCAGCCCGTTAGCCCCGTTCTGTTAGCAGCCTGTTAGGCCCATTCTGTTAGCAGCCTGTTAGCTCCGCCCTGTTAGCTCCTCCCTGTTAGCAGCCTGTTAGCCCCTTCCTGTTAGCCCCGGCCTGTTAGCAGCCTGTTAGCCCCGTTCTGTTAGCGGCCTGTTAGCTCTGCTCTGTTAGCTCCACCCTGTTAGCAGTCTGTTAGCCCCGTTCTGTTAGCGGCCTGTTAGCTCTGCTCTGTTAGCTCCACCCTGTTAGCAGCCTGTTAGCCCCGGCCTGTTAGCAGCCTGTTAGCTCCTCTCTGTTAGCTGCCTGTTAGCCCCGTTCTGTTAGCGGCCTGTTAGCTCTGCTCTGTTAGCTCCACCCTGTTAGCAGTCTGTTAGCCCCGTTCTGTTAGCGGCCTGTTAGCTCTGCTCTGTTAGCTCCACCCTGTTAGCAGCCTGTTAGCCCCGGTCTGTTAGCAGCCTGTTAGCTCCGCCCTGTTAGCCCCTTCCTGTTAGCTGCCTGTTAGCCCCTCCCTGTTAGCCCCTCCCTGTTGGCCCCACCCCAGACCTGCTTCACCTGGCAGTGGGTGGAGCCACACCTGTTTAACCCCACAAGGTTCAGCTGTTCGTCCAGTGAGAAACTAAAAAGATCCTGATCAGAAAATATCAATGTTTCCGAACCACTGATGAGTTCCACCTGGAGGTTCTGGTCCAACGATCACCTGATGGGTTCTAAGGTTCACCTGGAGGTTCTGGTCCAATGATCACCTGATGGGTTTTAAGGTCCACCTGGATGTTCTGGTCCACTGATCACTTGATGAGTTCTAAGTTCCACCTGGCGGTTCTGGTTCAATGATGACCTGATGAGTTCTAAGGTCCACCTGGAGGTTCTGGTCCACTGATCACCTGATGACTTCTAAGGTCCACCTGGAGGTTCTGGTCCACTGATCACCTGATGGGTTCTAAGGTCCAGCAGGTCTCAGTACCTCCTCATAATGTTTAATGTCTGTCCTTCAGGTTTATCTTCTGACCCATGATCCTCCATCAGGACAAACTGTTAAAGATAATCTGGATGTTTAGCTTTACTTTCATGTTCTTCACATGTTCTGGTGTTTCCATCAAACTCGGACCAGAATAATCACAACACACACACTAAGATGTATCTGTAAATATATATCATAACACACACTAAGAGATAAAGTAGGGATGTGTGATATTGTCTTTTTTGATATTACATTTTTACGTCAATATCGGGCCGATATTATTGGACATCCCTTATATACACACACACACACACACACACACACACACACACACACACACACACACACACACACACACACACACACACACACACATATATATATATATATATATATATATATACTAATCACTTCCATGTCCACAGGTGTATAAAATCCAGCACCTAGGCTGCAGACTGCTTTTACAAACATTTGTGAAAGAATGAGTCGCTCTCAGGAGCTCAGTGAATTCCAGTGTGGAACTGTGATAGGATGCCACCTGTGCAACAAATCCAGTCGTGACATTTCCTGGCTCCTAAATATTCCACAGTCAACTGTCAGCTGTATTATAAGAAAGTGGAAGTGTGTAGGAACGACAGCAACTCTGCCACCAAGTGGTAGGACACGTAAACTGATGGATGCTGAGGAGCATAGTGCCAAGAGGTGGCCAACTTTCTGCAGAGTCAATCGCTACAGACCTTCAAACTTCATGTGGCCTTCAGATTAGCTCCAGAACAGTGCTTCAGCAGAGAGCTTCATGGAATGGGTTTCCATGGCCCAGCAGCTGCATCCAAGCCATACATCACCAAGTGCAATGCAAAACGTGGGATGCAGTGGTGTAAAGCAGCCACCACTGGACTCTAGAGCAGTGGAGACGCCTTCTCTGGAGTGACCAATCACGCTTCTCCATCTGGCAATCTGATGGACCAGTCTGGGTTTGGTGGTTGTCAGGAGAACCATACTTGTGGGACTGCATTGTGCCAAGTGTAAAGTTTGGTGGAGGGGGGATTATGGTGTGGGCTTGTTTTTCAGGAGCTGGGCTTGGACCCTTAGTTCCAGTGAAAGGAACTCTGAATGCTTCAAGCATACCAAGACATTTTGGACAATTCCATGTTCCCAACTTTGTGGGAACAGTTTGGAGCTGGTCCCTTCCTCTTCCAACATGACTGTGCACCAGTGCACAAAGCAAGGTCCATAAAGACATGGATGACAGAGTCTGGTGTGGATGAACTTGACTGGCCTGCACAGAGTCCTGACCTCAACCCCATAGAACACCTTTGGGATGAATTAGAGCAGAGACTGAGAGCCAGACCTTCTGGTCCAACATCAGTGTGTGACCTCACAAATGTGCTTCTGGAAGAATGGTCAAAAATTCCCATAAACACACTCCTAAACCTTGTGGACAGCCTTCCCAGAAGAGTTGAAGCTGTTCTAGCTGCAAAGGGTGGACCCACGTCATATTGAACCCTAAGGATTAGGAATGGGATGTCACTTATGTTCATATGCGAGTCAAGGCAGGTGAGCGAATACTTTTGGCAATATAGTGTATATCAGACAGAATATCAGAATTAATGCTAACAATGAAGCAACACACACAATTAATGCTATAAATTGTTCAGTGTGTGTTCAGTCTAAATAATTTCTCTACATTCTATAACTCTCTGTTACTCTGCAGAAGTTCTGGTTCTGAACGTTTCCATTCCTTCAAGCTTCTCCAAACATCACGGTGAAAAATGTTCACCTTGTTTTAGGTCAAACCAGCTTTAAATGAATGATCCTCTGGGACCATGAATGTCTCTCTCAGCTCAGAAAACTGAAGTTTCTGCTTCCTGGTGACCAGAAGTCAGAACCGCGTTTCTTTGGATTCCATTTTGAACAGATGAGATGTAGAAAACATTTTTAATGATGGATGTGTTCTGGTTTGTAGAAGCTGCTAAAAGCTCTCTGGTTGGATGTGAGTTTATTCATCAGGTTCTGATAACAGATGAAACACGGTGACCTGATCACTCCTCCGTGTTAAAAAGCTGCTCTGGTTGAAGGATTTCAAACAGGGGGTTTATGTGATTTTCCAGGGTCTTTGTGCATTCGCCCTCGCCAACTAAAGCCACAAGAAAACAGCTTTAAGAACGCCAGCGCTGAGCTGCAGACGAGCTCCGAGTAGGAGGACGAGCGAGCAAAGGTGGGAAACAATCCACTTCCGCCCGGAGAAATTACCACGAAGTGTGAAAACATGCAGCTCTAATAAAAAAAACAGAGGAATAAATAAGAAGCAGCACTCCCCACTCATTTCTTCCCACCAGGTGGAGAGTTTATCATCAGGAGTCCATAGAAACACCCGGCGTGTTCCAGTCTGGAGGATTCCACTAAACAAACATGTGGATTTGTGACGCTGTCGAGGCCTTGGGCCATTTTAACCCTTTAGAGCCCAGCAGAGTGCTGGCGCTACGACTTGCATATTGATTTCTGATTGGTGGTGGATGTGAAACCAGATCATTGTCTCTGCAGCTAAAATCTAACATTTCACACTTTCACCAGGTCTCAGTGACGGGTTTATAAAAACACACCCATCATTCTGATGACCAGACGACCATCAAAATTCTGGTGCACCTCAGTAAAAATGATTTTCTTTTATTTTCAGATGCATTTTGTTTGGTCTGACCATGGTTTTGTACATAAAATGTGTGTGTTCATTAGTATCTGGCACACTTAGAATGCTCCTGGTTTCCATTTTCTGGTTCCTGGTTCTTGGTTCCTGGTCCCTGTTTCCTGGTTCCTGGTCCTGGTTCCTGTTTCCTGGATCCTGATTCCTGATCCCTGTTTCCTGGTCCCTGGTCCCTGGATCCTGGTCCCTGGTCCCTGGTTCCTGGTTCCTGGTCCCTGTTTCCTGGTTCCTGGCCCCTGGTCCCTGGATCCTGGTCCCTGTTTCCTGGTCCCTGGATCCTGGTTCCTGGTCCCTGGTTCCTGGATCCTTGTTCCTGATCCCTGGTTCCTGGCTCCTGGTTCTTGGTTCCTGGTCCCTGGATCCTGGTTCCTGATCCCTGGTTCCTGGTTCCTGGTTCTTGGTTCCTGGTTCCTGGTTCCTGGATCCTGGTCCCTGGTCCCTGGTCCCTGGTTCTTGGTTCGTGTCTCCTGGTTCCTTGTCCCTGGATTCTGGTCCCAAACCTGTGAATTTCCGATGCCGTCGAGGCCTCGAGTGTCTTCCAGAAGAACACTGAGGAGTTTTAAAGCTGGTGTGAAGCCTGAGTTTAGACAAACAGCTGTCGGTTTGTCACATTCCTGCTTTGTGTCGTCATCACGGACACATTTCTCCTCCAATCAGCTGCTGCTATCGGCCCGTCGATGAAGTGCAGCCACACAGCGAGATATCGACCTCCAGGCCTTTTAACTCGGCGGCTCTTTGCTGAGAGTCGACCGGTGGCGGGGATCAAACCCGCGGCCCGCTGCGTTCAGGACGCTCTGCCGTCTGGGCCTCAGCATCACAGAACATTAGAGGAACCGGCATCGATCGGCACACAAACGCCCGACCAGAGGAGGAGGAGGAGGCTCACTTAATAACCAGGCAGGAAGCAGAGTTTTAATCAGCCAGTCAGAGGGTCGATGGTCGGCAGGCTGCTTTCTGGCTGGATGTTGTGAAGCTCAGCAGGTCGATGTGAGCGATCGAT
Source organism: Amphiprion ocellaris (assembly GCF_022539595.1). NCBI lineage: Eukaryota > Metazoa > Chordata > Actinopteri > Pomacentridae > Amphiprion > Amphiprion ocellaris. Next base: position 1,252,584 of record NC_072778.1, on the reverse strand, counting down.
GCTGAAAACAAGCAGAGACTCGACCTGCTGAGAGCGAGTGTGGTTTCCTCTCAGGTTGGAATAGAAGAGCAGCTTTTTGTCTTTGAACCAAACTGAACTGTAACCGCAGACAGAAAGCAGTTTGTCCTGGAAACTATTTCATAAAACACGTTTCATCTGCACCCTGGAAACATCTGAACATCTGAATCTGAGGAACACAAACGAGTCTGAAGGATGGAATGATGATAAACCAGGAGAGAAACTTTATTAACCCTCCTGTTGTCTTCATTTACGGGCACCAAAAAATATTGTTTCCTTGTCTGAAAAAAAATCCAAAAATTCAGCAAAGAAATTCCCCAAATTTCTGAAAATGTGCAAAACCTTCAGGAAGAAAATTCCAATAATTCCTTAAAAGATTCCCTTAAAAGTTTAATTTTAAAAAAATCCCCCAAATTTGGCAGGAAAATTCTTGTAAATATTTTCAAAAAATGAGTAAATATCTTCCAAAAAATCCTAAAAATATCTGAAGTGATTCCATATATATCAATAAAACTTCGAATATTTTCTTTAAGAACCAACCAAAATCCATTGAAATTCGCTGGATTTTGGTTGATTTTTATGTGAATGTGCTTAAGAAACATTTTTAACATTTCTTTTATTCCACCAAAAAATGTTCAAAAATTTCCCAAAAGTGTTTAAAATGTGGACGTCAGAAGTTTCACTGTGAAAATATATTTTTTCCCACATTTTCAAACTTTAAAACAGGTCAATTTGCCCCGCAGGGCGACACCAAGGTTAAAAGTCAGCTGATCTGTTCAATGTGTTCATCTCCTCCTGAACACGTCCAGCTCCTGTAAAATACATAAATAAATATTTCTTTTAATGAATTACCCACAAACCTGATCACGAACATGAGAGAAGTCTGAGGATCAGAGACTCTAAACAGCTTCACAATAATTTCCAGACAAGTTTGAGGTGAAAAGACAAAGTGACCTCAGAGCTGCAGGGATCAGCAGCAGAAGAAAACAGTTTAGAGGGTGAAGCTCTGAGCAGCAGTTAGTGAATCATTCTGTCTCCAGCTTCTCCTTCATCATCTCCTCGCTGTGAGGAGCCTCGTTCCTCCGGTCTCCTGCCGACACAGATTGGCCCAGAGGACTGGAGGAGCAGGTGGGAGGCGGCAGAAGAAAAGCTTCAGACAAAACCTTCCAGAGCTCAGCCGGAGCTTCAGCGTCTGTTACTGCGATAAGAAGCGCAGATAAAGACGCCTGCAGGTTTCTGAGTGATCCAGACTCTAAAACACCTTCAGGACTGAAGCTGTGCAGCTCAGACTGGTCTGAGATCTGCTGCTAGTTCAATTAAACTGGTGCAGAATGAACACAGCAGCTCACAGGTTAACTGCAGAACAACAACTAGAATAAAGTGGACCTCTGAATGGATTCATCATGTGTTCGGTTGTGTATGAAGAAGCTGCTCAACTCTTAAAGATATCCTGGAAAACATAAAACCTTCTATCGTCTGATGGCAGTTTGACATCTGTTCTGCACATTTAGTTTAAAATTAAAGGAGGAGCAGAAAGAGTCTGATTCTGAAAGCATGGAACTCCTGAAAAACATCCTCAGCATCAGTTACCATGGAGATCTAGCTCCTCAGCATCAGTTACCATGGAGATCTAGCTCCTCAGCATCAGTTACCATGGAGATCTAGCTCCTCAGCATCAGTTACCATGGAGATCTAGCTCCTCAGCATCAGTTACCACGGAGATGTAGCTCCTCAGCATCAGTTACCATGGAGATCTAGGTCCACAGCATCGGTTGTCATGGTGACAGTGAAAACTCTGACTCTTGGCCCAACACATCTGGCTAACACATTAATCTTTCTGTCTCACTTGAACTGAATCCTCATTGGTCAACTTTCTGTGGTGAAACTTTAACTGAACTTCCAGGACTACAGTAAATCATTAACTACAGTTTTAATGCATTTTTTATTTTACTTATGCTCAACATGTAAATGAGTACTTATTTGTGATTTTATTAGTTATTGTCTGAACATTTAAAATACAAACACGTTCATATTTTCCAGGCTGAGCTGTTTATTCCTCAGTAGTTCAACAGTTGATTTATTTTCAAAACTCTTCTGAATCTGCAGCTGCTCCCGGTGGTATAATCTGATGCTTTATGATTCATTCAGGCTGATCATCTGGAATCACTCAGAGCTCTGAGGAACGTTTAGTTCATCTCCTGATAAACCCACCAGTCAGATGAAGAGGAGATCTTCTCTGACCTCGTCTTTCTCTGTCTCTCTGCAGCTCTTTGTCTCTTCTTATTGTGTTTTCTGTCCTCCAGCTCTGACAAAGGGACCAGCAGCTCTGTGGAAATGAGTCGATGACACTTTGTGCAGCTCCACAATTAGAAAGTGACTGAA